>NC_133176.1:62925000-62930000 GCF_049306965.1 Danio rerio
TTTGTATTTAATAAATTACTGATATTTTGTAAATTGATCTCCGCCTCCTGAGTGTGTATTAGGGTTAGGGTTAGGCTAACTCTAACCCTAACATAGACAGCCCGCATACATCCGGGATTTACACAGTACTGTGCTCATACACATGAGAACAGGTGAGAGGTCATTAAGACTCTGCTGTGGTTCAGTCACACGTACAAAAACCCTGCTTCTCAGTTCAACAGAGTTGATGTCTTATATGAACAAATGTAAAATCATTTCCAGTATATTAACAACATGAATCAGCATTTAGGCAGTTGTATAGTGTACAGTGTGCCTACTTAGTCATGTCTACATATTGTGATGCACTGATTCAGGTGTGTGAGCTGAGCTGATTCAGGCAGTGGACACGGCTGATCTGCTGCTGCTGTGCGCCCTCTGCTGGACAAAGTGAAGCTTTTAGCATCGGAACGTCAGAGAACACGAGTGGCGTTTGTGTCTCATATAATGAATGCCATTAGACCAATCAGACATCACAGGAGTCAATTATATACACAAACACGTCTGCATTCAGTCCTTTACCATTACACTGTTTAAAGTGTGCTGCATCATACGAACTTTACATGTACCTTACTCAGCTAAACACCAAATATTAGCAAACACCAACCCGAATCAGATCAAGAGAACTACACTGTTCCAATTCACTATGATCTTTAATGTGAAGCTGCTTTGACACAATCTACATTGTAAAAGCGCTGTACAAATAAAGGTGAATTGAATTGAATAAAGCTGTGTGTTAAGTGTGCATGATGCACAGATCATGTCTATTCAATGAGATGTGTGACGGTAAAAGAGCAGAGCAAGACGCCTCCAGCAGAGGGCGCACAGCAGCAGCAGATCAGCCGTGTACACTCCGCCTGAATCAGCTCACATCACACACCTGAATCAGAGCATCACAATATGTGGACATGACTATACAGGCACACTGTACACTATACAACTGCCTAAATGTTGATTCATGATTTTAATATACTGGGAACCATTATAATTGTGTTCACATGTTAAAGATGTCCGACTTTGGCATTATCTCAGGTGGACATCACTTTTTTACAGCAGAGTGCTCAGTTTGCTGGTGTTTAGCCTCTGAAAAACACCTAAAATCAAGTAATGCTTCACGGCTCTGATGAGTGTCCTGCTCAGTAATATCTGTCAGAAATTGGCAGACAAAGCAAATGTGCAGATGGTCTTCAATGTGTTGCGGTTAGACTGCAGTATTACTACAATAGTGCAATATGATGCTCGCAAAATGTATTCGCAAATGGTGCGATGATTAGTAAATGTGTGTAATATATTGCTGTTTCTACAGAAAACACAAAACAATCTGTGGTGAAGTGTGTTCAGAAGCACACACGTCTCATGTCAAACGCTTACTGTCAACATCTGAGCATGTAGACTTCAGTCTCCATCACTGGCAGGCGAGCAGAGGTCAGCTCAGCCCTGCTGGACCACACTGACACTGGCCTCATCACTGCTGTGCAGAGTGTGATGGTGGAGCTGCTCAATCACTCTGAGCCACAGATATCTGTGATCATACCGACTAATAAATGCATTCAAGTTCCACCTCAGCGCTGGTTTATGTTTTGTATGGTCTTTCACATGGGTTTACCACTTTTATTTACCGTCTGCTACATGTGAAATAAGACAACTCACGGACTACAGTAGCCATGATGCACTGCTGCAAGATTGCGGACTACACTACCCATCATGCACTGCTGCAGGATCGACCCTAACGCCACCCACTGTGCCGAACACTAACAACAACACACTACAGCTCGCAACATGGAGCAGTGCTCGCTTTCGCCAACTCTGGACTAACACACACACTACATACTACATACTACATACACACACACACACACACACACACACCCTGATGGACGCGTCTGATGCGGGTGAGTTTTGCCTTTTCAAAGTGTGTATAAGTTATTGATGTGTGTTTCATGCGCGCTGAGTGTGTTAAACTCACACAACTGAGTTTAACACACAAATACTAAACAGGGAAGACCCGAGTATAACTGTGTTGTGTTGTTTTGTGTGTGTAAAGTCAGACACTGAACAGCCGAAAGGAAATATGCGCTTCTGCGAGTCTGTGCGTGCAGTGCAGTGACGTCACAGTGCTGTGTGTGTGTGTGTGTGTGTGTGTGTGTGCGTGCGTGTGTGTGTGTGTGTGTGTGTGTGTGTGTGTGTGTGTGTGTGTGTGTGTGTGCGTGTGTGTGTGTGTGTGCGTGTGTGTGTGTGCGTGTGTGTGTGCGCGTGTGTGTGCGCGTGTGTGTGTGTGCAGAGATGATCAGATCATGTGTCATTCAGCACTGTAGGCAGCAGGACTGGGTTTCAGCTGTGCTCAGTGCAGATCTTCAGTGTCCTGCAGTGGTGTATCGCTGTTATCCAGACAGCAGTGAAGGCGAGATCTGAACACATCATCAGTTACACATCTGATGAGGCGCAGTGTAACACTGTACCGACACCTTCATCTGCAGAGCAGTGATTACAGCTGCGGTCACGACAAAAATACACGATTACTATCTGAAGATTCCAGCAGCGATGAGCTGAAGAGCTGAGCACAGCACATAACATATAACCCATCACCAACACCATCACCACTGACCATACTGTGACTAAGACCACCATCATCATCACTAGCACCATCATCATCAGCCCTAACCCTTATATAGCTGACATCATCATTATCATCATCATCACTAACTCTGCCGTGTGTGGGTGATGCAAGGCTTAAGCCTGACTGTGTGTAGCGCTCTATTGTTGTGTGTTGTGTTTCTGTACTGTGTGTGTAATAGTAATGTGTGTGTGTGTGTGTGCTGTTTGTCCGTCAGTGTTTTTCCCCGACCGCCATGCCCCTGCCGCCCCCCTCCTGCTGGAGCAGCTGCCCAGCTACCAGTCTCTGCTGTACCGCAGGAAGTCCAGCAGCAGCACCAGGAGGCGGGGCAGTGGGCGGGGCCGGCAACCATCAATCAGCAGTGTGAAGTGGGCGGAGCAGAAGCCTGTGCACAGTGGGGAGGAGCTCCGACCGGTGAGGGAGCTGCCAATGAGCATGCAGGAGAAACGGCGGGAACAGTGAGTTCATGACCCCGCTAATCTGCACCTGTGCGGGAAGTCAGAAACATTAGCGGCTATAGCTAACTATACAACGAGATTTCAGAAACATTAGCGGCTATAGCTAACTATACAACGAGATTTCAGAATCATTAGCGGCTATAGCTAACTATACAACGAGATTTCAGAAACATTAGCGGCTATAGCTAACTATACAACGAGATTTCAGAAACATTAGCGGCTATAGCTAACTATACAGCGAGATTTCAGAATCATTAGCGGCTATAGCTAACTATACAGCGAGATTTCAGAATCATTAGCGGCTATAGCTAACTATACAGCGAGATTTCAGAATCATTAGCGGCTATAGCTAACTATACAGCGAGATTTCAGAATCATTAGCGGCTATAGCTAACTATACAGCGAGATTTCAGAATCATTAGCGGCTATAGCTAACTATACAGCGATTTCAGAAACATTAGCGGCTATAGCTAACTATACAGAGATTTCAGAAACATTAGCGGCTATAGCTAACTATACAGAGATTTCAGAAACATTAGCGGCTATAGCTAACTATACAGAGATTTCAGAAACATTAGCGGCTATAGCTAACTATACAGCGAGATTTCAGTGTGTGTGTGTGTGTGTGTGTGTGTGCGCAGGCAGCAGCGGCTCCAGCAGGGCGGCGCTCTCTCTGGCTGGGGTGTGTGGAGTGTGAGTGTGCGTCGCTCACTGAAGCGGATGAAGGAGGACGGAGCCGAGGCGCTTGCAGCCCTGCAGCTCTGGAGAGCAGACATACACCTGATCGAGGGTCAGTGTGTGTGTGTGTGTGTGTGTGAGTGTGTGTATATCTGTGTTTCCTTTGCCCATCAGCATCTGTGTTATTCATTTGTGTGTCTTTATGTGTGTGTGTGTGTGTGTGTGTGTGTGTGTGCGTGCGTGTGTGTGTGTGTGTGAGTGTGTGTGCGTGCGTGCGTGTGTGTGTGTGTGTGAGTGTGTGTGTGTGTGTATATCTGTGTTTCCTTTGCCCATCAGCATCTGTGTTATTCATTTGTGTGTCTTTATGTGTGTGTGTGTGTGTGTGTGTGTGTGTGTGCGTGCGTGCGTGTGTGTGTGTGTGTGAGTGTGTGTGTGTGTGTATATCTGTGTTTCCTTTGCCCATCAGCATCTGTGTTATTCATTTGTGTGTCTTTATGTGTGTGTGTGTGTGTGTGATTGTGTGTGTGCGTGCGTGCGTGTGTGTGTGTGCTCCTCAGGCATGTTCGGCACAGGGATCCTCTCCTACTTCTCCTTCCTGCGGTTCGTGGTTCTGCTGAACTTCGTCATGTTTCTGCTGATGTTTGTGTTCGTGATGCTGCCGATGATCATCTCGTCCCGCACGGCGCACAACACCACCGACAGCAGAACCAACGGTACACACACACACACACACACACACACACACACACACACACACACACACACACACACACACACACACACAGCAGTTGCTTAGAGATTACACACTGATGTCTCTCTGTGTGTGTGTGTGTGTGTGTGTTGCAGTGAGCGAGTGCAGTGTGTATCCGGACACGTCTCGTCAGGGTCTGGTGGTGTTTCACGAGCACATCACAGACCTGCTGTCAGGAACGGTGAGGAAAAGAGGAACGCCAATGTGTGCTGCTCTGACACACACACACACACACACACACACACACCAGGGTCCCAAACTAACATCTAGCTGTGAAAGCACCCTAACTGTCAGTGTGTGTGTGTGTGCGTGTGTGTGTGTGTGCAGGGGTTTCTGGAGCGCACCTATCTCTTCTACGGGTTCTATAAGCCGGAGTTCATCCATCCTCGCTTCACCTACAACCTGCCGCTGGCGTACCTGCTGTCCACCATCTGCTACCTGCTGCTGAGCCTCGTCTGGATCG
>NC_133176.1:62935000-62947500 GCF_049306965.1 Danio rerio
TATTGATCAGAAATACTGATGTTCAGCAGAGTGTGTGTGTTCAGTCTAAATAAACTGTTTGTGTGCAAAAAACACCTTTTATTCTGTGTGGAACGTGTGTGTGTGTGTGTGTGTGTGTGTGTGTGTGTGTGTGTGTGTGTGTGTGTGTGTGTGTGTGTGTGTGTGTGTGAGAGAGAGAGAGAGAGAGAGAGATGACAGACTACATTACCCATGATGCAGTTCTGCATGCAGTGTTCAGTGTATGGCGGTGCAGTGTTCTGCAGTCCGGGTCTCCACAGTGAGCGCATCACACACTGTAGAAAGTGATTCGCTCCTAAAGTGTGTAAACCCATTGCATTAAAAGCAACAAGTTGACTTTACAAAAGTAATGCAAGTAAACCCTTTGTGTGCTGGAACTGTTAAGTTGACTTAATCTTTATAATTATGCTAATTGTACTCACTTTGTTAAAAATTAAAGTAAACTGTTCACTTTTGTTCAAATACACATTTATTATATTTGGGTGTTTCCCAGCTTTCCTGTATCTCGTCAGGATGACAGTAACAGTAGTAAATCTGCTCCAGTGTGTCTACTAAACTCAATACAGACTATAAGCGTACATCATACAGACTTAATGATGCTCAAATATGTAATATTGTTATAATTACAGTAATTATTTGGAAACAGACGTGCTAAAATACATTGGAAAAAGGGATTGGTTGACTAAATTATTGAGTTCAAATTCTAATAATTAATTCAACTTAACAGTTTCAACTTACAGTGGGTTTACTTACATTTATAAAGTCAACTTGTTGCTTTTAAGGCCATTGGTTTACTCTCTTTAAGCAGCTCATCACTTTACAGTGTGTAGAGTATAGTGAACATCACTGCACTACAGAGAAACCTGGAGGATCAACACAAACAGGAACTAAAAGAGCTTTGACCACAGATAAGATCATTATTACAGCTTATATTGTATTAAAATGCCAAGCATGCTGTTATTATAATGACACAGTGAAGCAGAAGAGCAGACGCATCTGTGTTTCTGAGAGGGATCAGTGGCGCAAGCAGGATTGTGTGGAGGGGCGCACACGCAGTGTCAGTAGTAGCGGGCTTTTATTTTGAAGGACCGTCAGCTGCTGTTGCGACTCTTATTTTGACAGGTCTCCGTCTGGCGCCGGGACTCTTATTTTGACAGCCCGTCTGCGGACGTCGCGGCCCGTGAGCGCAGAGCAGCTTCGCGTCGCGATTCTCCGCTAATAAACTGCGCTTCGGTGTTAAAGCGGTGATGCGGTGTGTGTGTGCGCTCTAAACACATCCTCAGGTGAGCCTGACACAGGTAACGCACACACCCGCTCTGCGCTTACTGTAGGTGTCACACTGATCCTGCAGATGTGTGCGCGCGCGCGCGCGCGTTACTGTATTGCTGTCTCTGTTTATCCGTGTACATGTTTACTGCACTACAGTATATCTATAATGAGTGTGTGTGTGTATATATACATATATGTGTGTGTGTGTGTGTGTTATATGTCTCAGTATATACACACAGGTCTGTCCCTGTATATCAGTATATGTTGTATTATATTTATATCAATGACAGTAATGATGTCGAGTAAACTGCGAGACAGTGAGAGTTAAACTACAGTGAAGCTGAGCTCAGACTGAGTCCTGCTCAATAAACCCTGCAGTGATGATGGAGCACGGAGGAGCTGTCGTCTGCCGAAGAACAGGACTCATCATTACAAAGTTGGACAGATGTGTGTGACCGATACACACTCGCGTCTTGCGCAGCACTGTGTGTGTGACCGATACACACTCGCGTCTTGTGTTTGGAGTTCAGCTTCAGCAGCAGTGTTCATTACTGTCAGTTCCAGAGCAGTGACCAATCAGACACACCTGTGCCGCTGCAGCCCTACTGCACATCTGTGTGTGTGTTTCATCTGTGTATATCTGTGTGTGTGTGTGTGTGTGTGTGTGTGTGTGTTTCATCTGTGTATACCTCTCTGTGTGTATATCTTTGTGTGTGTGTGTGTTTCATCAGTGTATATCTGTGTGTGTGTGTGTGTGTGTCTGTGTGTGTTTCATCTGTGTATACCTCTGTGTGTGTGTGTATTTTCAGAGAGGCGTGTGTTGCCATGGCGTCGGCTCCGGAGGCCGTGCACTACATCCACCTGCAGAACTCGAGTCAGTCGGTGCTGGAGGCGCTGCGGTCCCAGCGCAGGAAAGGGCTGTTCTGCGACGTGACGGTGCGGATCCACGACGCGTCTCTGCGCGCTCACGCCTGCGTGCTGGCGGCCGGAAGCCCCTTCTTCCAGGACAAGCTGCTGCTGGGGCACTCGGAGATCTCGGTGCCGCCGCTGGTGCCTGCGGAGACGGTGCGGCAGCTGGTGGACTTCATGTACTCCGGGTCGCTGGTGGTGCTGCACTCGCAGGCGCTCTGCATCCTGACCGCCGCCTCCATCCTGCAGATCAAGACGGTCATCGACGAGTGCACGCAGATCATCTCGCAGCGCCGCGCCGCCGTGGAGGCCGCCGCCGCCGCTGCAGCAGGGGGAGGGGCCGGGGTCGGGCCCCTGGGGGCCGCTCTGCCCAAACAGGAGGAGGCTGACGGCGGGAAGGCCCGCGAGAACGCCGCGCTGCAGGGATACGCCTACAACATGGCCGCCGACTGCGGATCCGACATGGCGGCCGCTCTGGGCGGGGCTCAGGGGGATGGTGGCGGTCTGGAGGGGGGCGGAGTTGGCCCTCTGATGCCGCTCGCTGAGCTAGGGGGCGGGGCCATGTGCAGAGGGGAGGGGCTGGGCGTGGCGGGGGGAGGGGCCATGCTGAAGCCCAGCAGCTGCTCGCAGGAGATCTACATGCTGAGCGCGGAGCGCGGCGGACAGAACATCGCCGCTAACGAACGCGGAGGCGTGGAGTACGGCAGCGTAGGGGCGGACCTGGGGGCGGAGCTCGGGGGCGGAGTCGAACGCTTCAGCGAAGAGGAGGAAAGAGAGATGCAGGAGGCGGAGCGAGAGGCGGAGCGTGACCGGCAGACTGCACACACACGCAAACAGAGACAGCCGCTGCGCCTGCAGGTAACACACACACACACACACCAAAAACACACACTCCTTGCTCCAGGTTTGTCAGCTAATGTGTGTGTGTTTGCATGCAGGTGCTGGGCGGAGCCGAGGTGGTGGTGAAGAACGAAGGTGTGCAGGAAGGGGAGGGGCTATTCGAGATGGACGAGCGAGGAAACACCTCACACCAGCACAGCTACACACAGGTGAGAGAGGGAGAGAGAGTGTGTGTGTGTGTGTGTGTGTGTGTGTGAGAGTGAGAGTGAGGGGGAGAGTGATTGTTCACTGTGTGTGTGTGTGTGTGTGTGTGTGTGTGTGTGTGTGTGTGAGAGTAAGAGTGAGGGGGAGAGTGATTGTTCACTGTGTGTGTGTGTGTGTGTGTGTGTGTGTGTGTGTGTGTTTCAGGCTGGGTTCTACGAGGACTCGTCTGTCTTCTCAGGGGGGTTCTGGTCTCAGTCGGACCCTCAGTCTCTGGGCTCTAACCCTCGAGCTCGAGTCAGCAAACCTCCGTCTCCACCCGCAGCGCAGGTCTGAGCACTTACACACACACACACACACACACACACGCTCGCTCGCTCGCTCTACATCAGCTCTGTGTTTTCTCAGATGCTTTTCCAGTTTCCCGCCAGCGAATCACAGTCCTCCTCCTTCTTTGTGGGCGGACCCATGGTGATCGACAACTTAGCTGATTCGTGCCAGCAGGCCCCGCCCCCTGCACCCCTGACCCCAGCTCCGCCCCCCTCCACCCCATCATGCATTGCGGGTCCGAGCTTCACACCGACGGGCTCCGAGACGTCCTTCGACTGCAGCCACTGCGGGAAATCACTGCGCTCCCGCAAGAACTACAGCAAACACATGTTCATCCACTCCGGTACGCACGACCCGTCTGTGTGTAGACCACTGATGAGTTCACGATGAGTGCACACACACACACACACACACACACACACACACACACACACACACTAATCATGCAAGACACACACACACACCACACACCACACACACACACACCACACACCACACACACACACACACACACACACACACCACACACCACACACACACCACACACCACACACACACACACACCACACACACACACACACACACACACCACACACCACACACCACACACACACCACACACCACACACACACACACACACGCACACACACACACACTAATCATGCAGGACGCACACACACACACACACACGCACTAATCATGCAGGACGCGCACACACACACACACACACACACACACACACTAATCATGCAAGACACCCACACACACACACACACACACACACACACTTGTGTACACAGTTGTTGTGAATAAAAGATGAAGGTTTGTCGGCTTCTGCAAAGTTCTGTTCTGTGTTTTGTCCAGCGTTATAAGCTCACAGTGTGTGTGTGTGTGTGTGTGTGTGTGTTCAGGCCAGAAGCCTCATCAGTGCAGCATCTGCTGGCGCTCCTTCTCTCTGCGGGATTACCTGCTGAAGCACATGGTGGTGCACACGGGCGTGCGGGCGTTCCAGTGCTCCGTCTGCAGCAAGCGCTTCACGCAGAAGAGCTCGCTCAACGTGCACATGCGCACACACCGCGTGGAGCGCACCTTCACCTGCGCCGTCTGCCACCGCGCCTTCACACACCGCACGCTGCTGGAGAGACACGCCCTGCAGCACCAGCACGCCCCGCCCATCAAACCAGCCGCCACTCACATGGAGCAGGGCGGGGCCAGTGGACCGGGCTCCGCCTCCTAGAGGAACGAGCAGGTTCAACAATCAGACCCGGGAGCTTTAACACACACACACAAATACACACACACATATGCACATATACATACATACACAAATACACACACACACATATACACATATACATACACAAATACACACACACACACATGCACACAGAGATGCACTTGTACAAACACACAGACACACACATTAATATGCACACAAATACAGACAATCAGATGCACACACACACAAACACACACACACACACACACACACTCACCTAACGCGCACACACACACACACACACTCAGCCTCTTCAACCCAGAAAACCTCATAAACACACAAACCTCATGGAGTGACCCACACTACCCCACACACACCGGTGCGTGCGTGCGTGCCGGCGGGACTCTCTCAGTGTTGTCAGTGTTTGATCTGTGTTGTGGACATTTCTCGGACTCATCAGAACCACGATGACCTCAGGACCAGACGAGCAGGATCGATTACCTCCATTTTGATTTGAGCATGGCCTCCATTTCTACATTTGTATCAGCGCTGTGCTACTCTGCCCATGTTTGTATGGTGACGCGCTCTGCCGGTGTGTGTTGGGCTTGGCTGCTGCGCGCGGCCTCAGATGTATTCTGCTCGCTTTGGTTTGCGTATCTAGCATGTGCTCGCTTTCGCTGCATGACGCTGCATTAAATGCATTGTGACGTTTGGCTGGCGTCGTCTCCTTTATTCCGCCGTGTGCTGGTCGGCCGGGTCGAGGGTCACCAAGCAGGTCTGGTTTAGAGACATCTCAGTCCTGCTGGAGATCAAGTTCATCCCGACGCCGCTGATGTCCTGATCGTCACGCAGACGCGAGGAGAATAGCGGTTGTGTCGGTACGTTTAGTTCCAGCAAATCCTTCGGTTCATTGGAGTCGAGTGAGGGCAGGGGCTGTTCCACAAACCAGGCTCACAGTAAAAGCCAGGCTTACTTTGGTTAGTCAGGGTTATTAATGGCAGATTCGGATTGATAAATCAAATTTAGGATTGTTTAAACTCGGTTACTCAACTGATGTTGGGAAACGAGCCTGATCAGGCGCAGGTTCACTCTCAGGCTTAAGTTCAGGCTTAATCAAGGTCATGTGAACATCCACCTGCCCTAACCGGGGCCATTCTAGTTCACTTGATGATCATTCACTTTACATTCATTCTCCTTCAGCTTAGTCCCTTTATTAATCAGGGGTCGCCACAGTGGAATGAACCGCCAACTTATCCAGCATATGTTTTACACAGCAGATGCCTTTCCAGCTGCAACCCATCACTGGGGAACACCCATACACACTCATACACTACGGGCAGTGTAGTTGATCAGTTCCCCTATAGCGCATGTGTTTGGACTGTGGGGGAAACCGGAGCACCCGGAGGAAACCCACACCAACACGGGGAGAACATGCAAACTCCACACAGAAACACCAACCGACCCAGCCGAGACTCAAACCAGAGACCTTCTTCTTTAATCTGAATGTGCTGACGATAAGCACATGTTCAGTGTTAACGGGAGTCTGCAATGCACACAAGAACAATCTGAATGTATTTTCACAAGTATGAGCGTTGTTGTCCTGAATAATGGCCTGTGTTTAAAATCCTCCGTTTGCTGTCCGCCTCCTCTCCTGCTCTGTTGTGACCTGTAGGTTTTTATTATGTTTCTTATGTTTGATCTGTAAACACTAACGCGGCTCGCTCCCTGTGAACATCGCTGTGTCTTTAGCACACAACATAACTGATGCAGCCTTGCCCACCCTCAGGGTTTCAGGACAGTAGCGAGCACGAGCAGTATTCAGATTATTTCAGCTGGACTAAGATTAGTCGGGTCACAGGATCTTCATCTTGCTGATATTGTAGACACAACACAGCATAATGACGAGCACGACTAGATCAGCTCAGATCCTGACCATGACTCAGTGTTAAATGCTGATCTAATGCTAATGCTAATGTGAGTGAGAGTCAGTCGACCACAGTTCTTCATGTAGAATCAGGAATCTGACACATGTTTTGTTTTTACAAATACAGAAAGATTTGAGCAGTGAGTCAACTTCAATCAGAAAATGTGGAACAGCAGGGACTGAAGCTGTGCACTTTTGCTTACGTATAAAAAAATCTCCAAACAAGATAAAAAGTTGAAGATAAATTCTTTAGATTTATGTGAAGATTCTGAGAAATAACAAATAACTTCTTTTAAACTAAGAGATTGTGCAAAGGTAGGAGAGGAGTTTAAATAACGATGAGATCAGACCAAAATTTCTGAACAAATTCACACGTACAAAATAAATGTATTAAAGTTTCATCATCCTCACCACAAAATGCACAACTACTCGGAAAATCAACATATCTGGAAACAAATGAGTTAGCCGGATATATTTTATGCAATATTTTAAAGTGGATTTCTTTAGTTTTATTAGGAAGGAAGTATTTATGAGGCAACAACCAAGCTAATCTCCAATCTATATTATTAACTAATGCAGCCCAATGAAATTTGCCTCGTGGAACAATACGATTTCTCTGCTGAAGAATTAGATGAATATGCTTATTATTGCATTTCTTATCATGAAAGTCAAAGCCTTCCAGTACTAATGCTGATTCTTTCATATTTGCTGTATTGTATTGTATATGAGTTTTGAGCAGATGCATTAATCCTGTAGGGATAGCTCTAAGAACAGTTGTATATTCTCTAAAGGGAATAGGAAAGTCATGAACAGTCATAAAGCGCTCATAAGACAGTAAATTACCAAAATCATCAAATAAAGAAAGTAAATAAATTACAACCTTTTTTTATTTTATTTTTTATTTTATTAACAAGTACATAACTATACAATACTATACAGAAAAAAATACATGCCACAGTGTATATTGATATATATAAAATAAAAAAATAAATAAAAAACATTCAGTAAATGAAAATCTTATATTCCTTAAAAATATTACAAGTCTTCTTTGCTTTGTTATTAACAATGTTTTCCAAACTTGTGCAGTAGTCCTTAGTCTCTTGAAGAAAGTGAACAAAATTTGGCTTTGATCCAGTCCATTTTTTTTATGTATATGAAACTTTCCCAAAATAATAAAAAGTTGTACCAGAAAGGTAATTTTTTTGCATGTATTAAAATAATAAATGCAAATATCAAATTTTTTTAACTTAAACACAATATTTGTTTTCCTTCTTAGAAAATTTTCCACATCCACCCAGAAAATCCTTGTATATATACAATTACAAAACATGTGGACAATAGATTCCTTTTCCATACAACAAAAATCACAGAAATAATCGATATCCAAATTAAATCTCTCCAAAACCTCTTTAACTGGATATATACTAAAATAAATTACAACCTGAGAAGATGTGTGGAGTCTGTGTGACGTCATTCTAGTTGACCCAATAGCTGATGGTGGGCGGAGTTATGCAGATGATGCTGGCGGAGTTATGCAGATGATGCTGGCTGTGTGTCTAATATTTCAGACTGCTGTGGTGTACTGTGTGCATCATTTAAGTTATATGTCATGGATGAATTATACAGAGCTCATCTTTACATCAAATCTGGAGCTTATCTTTTCTCCTAGCCCTTGTTGTGAGCTGTCTGGTGTATATTAGTGCTTGTGCTGGACGCCATGTGAGAATCCAGCGTTCGCGTTTGCGCATGAGCTTCTGTTCATGGTGAATATGACAGCAGTGTTTGAGGGTCACTCAGATAATCGCGGGGCTCCGGGCGACTGACAATAGTACTTATAGGACGGGCCAATGCAGGGATCTGGGTCAGCTCTTGGGCGCTGGTCGTGTGTGGGTCAGACAGGTGTTCCGCCGCTGGAGATCAGTGTTTCCTCCTCTGGTGCTGAATCTGGCTGCAGTCTCTGATTAGAAAAAAACATTAACTTGAATAAATCCCCTGTGTGCTGCTGACATATTCCCGCAAGATGAGTTCTGATCAGCCACATCAGCTCTTCATACGCTTTAGCTGTTAAACTGTTGTGATGAACTGATGTGGATCTGGTTCTGGGGTTGTGCTGAGCTGACTTTCATATTTAGGGCTGTTACATATCAACATGTTCCCCCGTCACCCTCCTCTGGACCGCAGTTCTGGCAGAATGGACTGCTCATCACAGTGGATCACCCAGATGAAGAGCCTCATCTGCACTTCTGTAGTTCGCGCACACACTCAGCTGTCAGCTGGGGTTGATCGACTGCGCATGCGCCACAGCACGAGCATGCGCTCAAGGCTTTTTGAGAAACTTGCGGGCAGCTGAGAGAGTCGCAGTCGAGCTTCAGGTTGTTTGTTTTTCCCGTCCAGAGACTGAAGAATAGCGAACGGTGAGCGGCACCAATATACTGACACACACACACACACACACACACACACACACACACACACACACGGGGATATTAATCACTGACGCAGGTAATGTGCGCACACTGAGCTCGGGTCTGCTGTTCTGGAGCTCCAGCCCTCAGTGTGTGTTCACTGACAGATGCAGAAGTTGGTTCTATCGCTTGTGTGTGTGTGTGTGTGTGTGTGTGTGTGTGTGTGTGTGTGTGTGTGTGTGTGTGTGTGTGTGTGTATGTGTGTGTGTGTGTGTGTGTGTGTGTGTGTGTGTGTGTGTGTGTGTGTGTGTGTGTATGTGTGTGTGTGCTGCTCGTGCTGATGTTAAGGGTCAGACAGCTGATCGTTACTAGGTGAAAGTTCACCGACTCGCCTCCGCGCTGCACTGAGCGCCTTCATCACCGTCAGATAACAGTGACCGACTGCGCTAAAGCTGAACTATGAGCCTATGTATAAATCACCTGCTGTGTTTAATCCACCTGTGTTTAACACACAACACGGCTGATGGAAACGCCAAGATGCACATCATCCTTAAAAATGCTGCGCATAACAGATGAGGAGGAACTGCATATCGGATAAGAAGAGATGCGCATACACTGATGGAAACACTTTTACTGAACACACTCCAGTGTGTGTGTTAATAAAGGTGACGTGATGTTATGAGAGTTCATGTGATGATGACAGTGTGTGTGAATGGGTAATCCAGCAGGCGGAGCACACTGCAGCACACCTGACATGTTGATTTGCTCACTCTATAAAGCCTGCAGCGCATGCAGAGGCCACATGAGGGCGCACTAACACAGCTCTAACTACTCAAACGATGATTTAACTAATTATAACTACTCAAACGATGATTATTAGTCATTTTTTCTGTAGTCTTCTTAAACAAGCTAATTAAAAAAACAAAACTCTAAATAATCTCCATGTTCATGTATTTGACAAGTCACTCTGTGTTGTAGGACAGCACACTTCTGTTACTGGCGTACATCAGGGCACAGTTCAGCAGCTGGACACGTCAGCAGATGCTAATCAAGTCTTTCTTGGCCTCCGCTAATTATTATAATGATGTCCGCATGATCTTTAACAAACACAGGAGATTTCCTCAGTGTTTGCTGTAAAACACAGATAATTCTCCTGGACTCGTGATAACTCTCATTTCTTACAGTTTGTCTTGAATTAAAGCAGTTTTAAATAAAGATAAGCAGGTTTAAGGTCAGTGCATCAGCCTCCTTAACTAATATTCACTGTGTATTGTTAAATGTCTACAGGACAGAGCAGTTACACAACAACTTGACTAATTATTCCAACTCTCCTAGTTAACATAACCTGGTGAAGTCTTTAGATGACACTTCAGTCTGAATCCCACTGTCTTGCTCAATAACTAAAGTGACTGTCCCCATGAGGGACATAAACAGTAGACATTAGTCTTAGCTGGTCAGGCTGGGAGATGACCAGCTAAAACCAGCTTGACCAGCCTATCCAAGCTGGGAGTCCAGCCAAAACCAGCTATATCCAGCTTAAACCATGCCGGTCAAGCTGGTTTTAGCTGGATTTGGCTGGTCATTTTCCAGCCTGACCAGCTAAGACCAGGCTGGAAATAGCTGGAAACCAGCCTGGAAACGGCCAAAACCCCTCTAAAACCAGCCTGGTCAACCAGCTAAAACCAGCCAACCAGCCTGGGCAGACTTAAGCTGGATTTTTCAGCAGGGATGAGCGGGACTGAAAACTAAACTGGATCACTGCATTACATCTGTTCTCCAGCACTTAGCGACTGTTTGCAAGTTCAAGACACATTTCCTCTCGTAACCCTATGCACAGTCGATCTCTGATCAATACCGGCCTCTGCAGAGTCGAGCACTTCCCCTGTTCAGAGTTTTGAAATCGCTATTGAAAGCAGGAGTCTAATATAATCCACAGTGGACATGTTGATAGTGTTTCACAGCATGAGCTTGACTGAAGCACACACGTCAACATCGAGATGTGAAAATCAGGAAATGCCCACCATAATGAGAGATTTCCCCCTGAAACACTCCCCAAATGACTAAACATGTTGATTTGGAGCTGTTTCATTGTAAATAAACAGTTGAACGGTCAGTAATGCGTTTTATTATTATTATTTACAAAAGAAAAAAGAAATAGTGTACATCAGCCGCAAACACATGAGCAAACAGATGAGCAAACAGATGAGCAAACACATGAGCGTGTTAAAACTAGCTCTCCTGATGAAACAGAATCCAGCTCATCTCATCAGCGTGTTCACAGTGTCACTCACTCACTCTGATGTAAGAGCAGCTCATGAAGCTCTCATTTATTTAGATTTTCTGTTTGATTACATTAAACAACAGAGGCGTCACTTTAACAATGCACACATCTAACATTACAATGACGGCATTCGACTTCTCTCCTGACTGCTTATGCTCATTTAGGATGAAATTACCTGTGTTTGAAAATAAAACCCACCAAGATGGACATCTTCACATATTACTGATATTAATAATGTGTACATGTCTGTTCAAACACTCACCCAAAACCCAGACTTCTGCTCCTCTTCAAATGGCGTGTACAGAATGCATTTGGGAAGCGGCGTCTGTTAATCGGTATGGAGCGCGTCAGCTGACAGTCACGCAGCGCTGTATGACTGTTCTGAGGATTGCATATGGAGGGGAGACGACACCCGTAATGAAAAGGAAGGGAATCCTGCTGTTTTCTATTCATTTAAAGTGTTTTCATGCCTGAACAAAGCGAAAGCGCAGAACAGACGCACATCCAAGAGCACGGAGCGGCCCCTGGTGGTTCGGCGGTATGGGTTGTGTATAGGGAGGGTCGGCTCTTTACTGTTTATTTGCCGCCCTGCAGAGAAAGACTGAAACTACGGGAGAATTACGGGAAAACACCTTTACAGGATCATAGCGGGACAGAACTGTAAAATACAGGAGAATCCTGGGAAAAATGAGGGTTTGACGGGTCTGGACTGAAGTTGAATCTTTCTATGACCTGTGTGAACTCGGGGGTGAACCTCTGACAGATGCGGGGAACTGATGCGCGCAGCGCCGCCACTGACAGAGAGAGCGACAGAGAGAGGCCTCAGTCATGTCTCCGCAGTCTGCCGCCGATGGCTGATCTCACCTCTCCGTGGCGTCTTAACACCAAAATACACGTCCAAATTTAGGGGGGCAGAGGGGGGGCAAGCTTATTGACACGGTGCACTGCCCCCCCAGAACCAGCACTGGCGTGTTCACCGTGTGTCAGGATTGTGCTCTGAGGCGCAGTAAACTCTGACTTCACTGCTGATCTGCAGATCTTCAGGAGCTGTTGATGTCGTCCTCTTCGGCTGGCTGATGGGAGCGCTGCTGTATTCACACGTCT
>NC_133176.1:62965000-62982500 GCF_049306965.1 Danio rerio
AGCTGCCCTTTAATGAATCAGCAACACAACACTGAGAGCTATTCTACAACCCCAGTGCAGAGCGACATACACTACAACACTAAACACATCAGACAGGCTGGACAGGTGCGTCTACATGAGGCTGGACAGGGTAGTGCAGGATATTGTGCACGAGAGCTCTGTAAGGAGGAAGCGACTTATAGTGGGGCAGGTTTATAGTGAACACCGCTTTCAGTATTGAGTCCTTTAAGATGGAGTTTACATGTGAAATGACCCAGTCTGAATGAGTACACCGTCTACAATGTGATCGACACGACCATGATTCAGGGCCTTTATACTGTGAGCATCAGAAATAAAGGTGCGCGGGCCGTCACTGGGTGCTGCCTTCTCTAAAGGTACAAATTTGTACCTAAAAGGTCCATAATAATACCTCAAGGGGACATAATAGTGCCTGTGTGTGTGTGTGTGTGCGGGGCGGGGGGGGGGGGGGGGGGGGGATGTGTAGTTCAGACACACTGATCGTCTAGACACTAACCCTCCCTCGGCTCCGTCTCATTACTGTACCCCCAGCAGCAGTTAGTGAGTTATGCAGAATCATGAGTGTGACGATGCGCACACACACACACACACACACACACACACACACACACACACATGAACAGCAGTGTTGACCGCAGCACAGGTGGTGTTGTGCGCAGTGTGGTGGATATGCTGCAGCGGCAGCAGCTGATTTATTCCAAACGTCTGAGGAGATCATCCACACCATAATGAGAGACGAGCTGAACTCCACAGCGCTCCCACAGGCCTGGATCAGCTGAGTGAAGCACACACGCACACACACGCACACACACACACACACACACACACACAATAACAAGGTGAGGGAAACACACTTTAATAATACAGAGAGTGCGTGCGTGTATGTGTGTGTGTGTGTGCGTGCGTGCGTGTGTGTGTGTGTGTGTGTGTGTGTACGTACGTGTGTGTGTGTGTGTGTGTGTGTGTGTGTGTGTGTGTGTGTGTGTGTGTACGTACGTGTGTGTGTGTGTGTGTGTGTGTGTGTGTGTGTGTGTGTGTGTGTGTGTGTGTGTACGTACGTGTGTGTGTGTGTGTGTGTGTGTGTGTGTGTGCGTCTATTATTCATCAGCTGATGTGAGGTATGTGAAATGGAAATCTTTGTTTTGTTTTACACACGGAGAAGCAATCTGTCCCAGCGCTGCGGCGGTCACTATGGCGACCCCATCCCATCAGCACAGCTCCTGGAGACACACACACACACACACACACACACTGCGCTGTCGCATTACCAGAAGACCATCGATCCACCGCTGCAGGACATCAGCGACACCAGCGGCTCATGCATCATGCAGGACACACTCACACATACACACACACACACACACACACCACACACACACAACTATAGCTTGAGTGGTGTGAGAGAGTGTGTGTGTGTGTGTGTGTGTGTGTGAGTGCGAGTGCATGTTAGAGAGAGTGTGTGTGTGTGTGTGTGTGTTCATCTGTTTCATAACTTCATTCTCTCTCTCTCTCCCACACACACACACACACTTATCTAACAACAGCACGTCTGTTCTCATTACTGCCACAAAGTCTTTAAGGCAGAGATAGAGCCACACACACACACACACACACACACACACTCTCTCTCTCTCTCTTTCTCGCTTCGGTTGAGCAAATAAGTGAGTGTGATAAGCAGAAGAGGACAGTGATGAAGGAGCTCCAACACTGTGTGTGTGTGTGTGTGTGTGTGTGTGTGTGTGTGTGTGTGTGTGTGTGTGTGTGTGTGTGTGTGTGTGTTGTGCTTCTGTCGATTAAAAATAATCTGTCGATTGCTTGAGCGGTTGCCATGGTGACGGATGTCTCCACTTGCATCATGTTCCCATGGTGATACGGTTAAATGACAGATGAGATGTGCTGTGTGTGTGTGTGTGTGTGTGTGTGTGTGTGTGTGTGTGTGTGTGTGTTAGAAAGACTCACTTTTGAGCACCACCAGAGCACTGCACACACACACACACACACACACACACACACACACACTCTGCCGTCGGCCATCTCTGGAAACAGACCTCTCATTATGCATCCCGGTGCAGATTGATGGAGCAGCTCAGCGGACTGATGCGTATCTCACACACACACACACACACACACACACACACACACACACACACACACACACACACACACACACACACTCTCTCTCTCTCTCTCTCTCAGGTGAGTGAGTTGGACTGTCAGCAGCTGTAGACACACACACACACACACACACGCACGCAGTGCTGTAATTCATCAGTCTGGTCTCTGTCTGTGTTTTCTGGAGCTCTGCATTACTCAAACTGCTGTGTGTGTTCAGCCCACAGGAATAAACACATCCAGGAGCGTCTCCATCACACACACACACACACACACACACACACTCTGAGTCCCTGCTGAACAGTGACAAGCTGCTCATCTTACTGGGGGAGTGTGTGTGCCGCTGTGCTGTGTGTTAGCAGCTCGGTTTGTGCGCTACTGCCACTGCCTGAGGAACCAACAATGACTCGCTCCACTGTCTCCAACACACACAACACTACACAACACAACACACAACTCTACACAACACAAGGCTACACTACTGGAGCTCTGTACTGTCGTCACCTGTGTCCTGCTTATATGTCACCATTCATCTGTTTATGTGAATATCTGTGTGTGTGTGTGTGTGTGTGTGTGTGTGTGTGTATGTGTGTGTGTGTGTGTGTGTGTGTGTGTGTTTTAAGAAGCGTTGGCTAATAATAAAGGGTTTCTCCCCTCTGCAGAAAGGCTATTCATCTTTTGTGCCCTTGTGAAGGTTTTTCTTGTCAAGGAGAGGGAGAGAGGGAGCGAGGGCTGGAGCGAGGGAGCGAGGGCTGGAGAGAGGGAGCGAGGGCTGGAGAGAGGGAGCGAGGGCTGGAGAGAGGGAGCGAGGGCTGGAGAGAGGGAGCGAGGGCCGCTGTGGAGCTGCTGCATGGCAGAAACAGGATCTGCTGATGTGGAGTTGAGATATGGAGGAGAGCTGCAGCTATCAGGAGCTCCAGAGAACACTACGCTACAACACACACACACCAGAGGCAGAGACACAACTGCTGTAGCACACACACACACACTCGCACACACTCGCACGCACACACATTGGCACGCGCACACACACATACACACTCACACACACTCACACATACACACACAGTGAACCTGTGCAGAGTAGCGTTTCCAACATTCAAGTACTTAGTATTTTAGTCTTCCTCCTCCTCCTCCTCCTCCTCCTCCTCCTCCTCCTCCTCCTCCTCCTCCTCTTCCTCTTCAGCTGACAGAAAATACAGCAGATTTTGTTGCTCTTACACACAGGAGCTCACTGTGTGTGTGTGTGTGTGTGGTGTCAGTGGTATAATACAGCTGTGTGTGTGTGTGTGTGTGTGTGTGTGTGTGTGTGTGTGTGTGTGTGTGTGTGTGTGTGGTGTCAGTGGTATAATACAGGTGTGTGTCTGTGTGTGTGTGTGTGTTTGTGTGTGTGGTGTCAGTGGTATAATACAGGTGTGTGTCTGTGTGTGTGTGTGTGTTTGTGTGTGTGGTGTCAGTGGTATAATACAGCTGTGTGTGTGTGTGTGTGTGTGTGTGTGTGTGTGTGTGTGTGTGTGGTGTCAGTGGTATAATACAACTATGTGTGTGTGTGTGTGTGTATGTGTGGTGTCAGTGGTATAATACAGCTGTGTGTGTGTGTGTGTGTGTGTGTGTGTGTGTGTGTGTGTGTGTGTGTGTGTGTGTGTGTGTGTGTGTGTTTGTGTGGTGTCAGTGGTATAATACAGCTGTGTGTGTGTGTGTGTGTGTGTGTGGTGTCAGTGGTATAATACAGCTGTGTGTGTGTGTGTGTGTGTGTGTGTGTGTGTGTGTGTGTGGTGTCAGTGGTATAATACAGCTGTGTGTGTGTGTGTGTGTGTGTGTGTGTGTGTGTGTGTGTGTGAGTCTGTGTGTGTGTGTGTGTGTGTCTGTGTGTGTGTGTGTGTGTGTGTGTGTGTGTGTGTGTGTGTGTGTGTGTGTGTGTGCCTGCGGGGCCAGTGTCTCCACACCGCTATAGCTCAGCTCGCTCCTCTGTCTAATTGTGTTCGATCTGTTTGCGCTGCCGTGTGTCATCTGAGATTCTCTGCTCAGTATTTAACTGTGGACGACTCACTGATTAAACGCAAGCAGCGTGAAATCACCAAACCACACACACACACACACACACACACACACGCACACACACACAGAGAGAGAGCAGGACAACAGAGGAATGCTACACACACACACACACACACACACACAGAGAGAGAGCAGGACAACAGAGGAATGCTACACACACACACACGCACACACACACACACACACACACACACACACACACACACACACACACACACACACACACACACAGAGAGAGCAGGACAACAGAGGAATGCTACACACACACACACACACACAGAGAGAGAGCAGGACAACAGAGGAATGCTACACACACACACACACACACACACACAGAGAGAGAGCAGGACAACAGAGGAATGCTACACACACACACACACACACAGAGAGAGAGCAGGACAACAGAGGAATGCTACACACACACACACGCACACACACACACACACACACACACACACACACACACACACACACACACACACACACACACAGAGAGAGAGAGCAGGACAACAGAGGAATGCTACACACACACACACACGCACTCACACACACACACAGTGCTCCAGTAATTGAGCTGCTGATGTCCTCCTGCTGATCTTCATCTCCTCCTCCTCATCATCAGCTCTGATGTTGAGATGAGCAGTAGATGCTGACCTCTGACCTCCGCTGGGATACAGCCCAGAACACTCGTGTGTGTGTGTGTGTGTGTGTGTGTGTGTGTGTGTAAATGCATGCAATTGGTTCAAGATATCTGTGCCTATAGTGCCTACACTATTAGCATCCAACTAATGACCCCTCAGCACAGCCTAGCAACGCCTTAGCAACCGCCGCGCTGTTGAGTCTGAACAGCATCATCATCATCATCATCATCATCATCAGTGCTGTCAGTGTGAGCTTCATCTTCTACTGTGCTTTACTCTGAACATCTGTGTGTGTGTGTGTGTGTGTGTGTGTGTGTGTGTGTGTGTGTGTGTGTGTGTGTGTGTGTGTGTGTGTGTGTGTGTAGTCTTCGCTGCTCATCAACCGCCGGGTGCCCGAAGACACGCTGATCGCTGATGGAGAGGCAGATGAGTCTGCAGCAGTCGGTCAGACAGAAGCGTGGCTGTTTCTCTGCACAGGTGTCTCTCTCTCTCTCTCTCTCTCTCTCTCTCTCTCTCTCTCTCTCTCCATTCATTCAGACGCGAGTCACGCCCGGTAAAGTCACGTGCTCCGCGGCTCGGATTGGCGCGCTCGCTGCGCAGCGGTCAGTCTGCCGCTGGTCGCCGGTGTGTCGCGTGTGTTTGCCGGTGTGATGGACGTGGCGGCGCGGCGGTGACGGAGCTCCGGGATGCGGCGGTGCGCGGCTTTACTGCTGATCATAGGAGCGGCGGGTGAGTGTTTACTCTCTCTCTCTCACACACACACACACACACACACACACACACACACACACACACATCCTCATCAAACGGCTGCTGATGATCATTCAGCTGTAATTAGCAGAGTAATTACACTTACTGTGTGTATGTGTGTGTGTGTGTGTGTGTTGAGGGAAATGTGTGTGTAAACACTGACTGAATCCTCGGTGATGTTATTAATGATGGTCAGTGTCTGCGCGCTCGTGTGTGTGTGTGTGTGTGTGTGTGTGTGTGTGTGTGTGTGTGTGTGTGTGTGGATCTCGCAGACAGACTCCTCATCTGGTCAGTCCATCACTGGTCATGATATAGAGGTGTGAACACGCTGCTGCTCCTCAGCTCTGGCGGGCTCTGCCTGGTCATCAGTGGTCTGCAGCATCATGGTGTGGTGGAGCAGCTCGTGATGTCCCGTGTTCAGAGAGCAGCTCATCTGTCAGATATGCTTTATTAAATATTAATCTTAACAGCATCTTCAGCAGTGTGTGTGTGTGTGTGTGTGTGTGTGTGTGTGTGTGTGTGTGTGTGTGTGTTGCTGAGGGTACTGTGGGTCTGCTGTAGGCATGTGAGGATAACCGTGTTGAAGGTACACCGCGGTTTGGAGGAGTCGAGGTTTTAAAGCCACCAACATGTTCTGCTCTGCCGTGGCTGAGGTGTGTGTGAGATCTGTTATTTACAGGTGTGTGTGAGATGTTATTTACAGGTGTGTGTGAGATCTGTTATTTACAGGTGTGTGTGAGATCTGTTATTTACAGGTGTGTGTGAGATCTGTTATTTACAGGTGTGTGTGAGATCTGTTATTTACAGGTGTGTGTGAGATCTGTTATTTACAGGTGTGTGTGAGATCTGGTATTTACAGGTGTGTGTGAGATCTGGTATTTACAGGTGTGTGTGAGATCTGTTATTTACAGGTGTGTGTGAGATCTGTTATTTACAGGTGTGTGTGAGAGCTGTTATTTACAGGTGTGTGTGTTGTTTCGGACAGCGGTATCTCCTGCAGAACACATCTCCTGATGCTGTTTAAATCATAGGGAAGTCAGTGTTTCTGCAACTCATGAAGACAGCAGAAGACGATCACTGATCCGAGTCATCGAGCCGCTCTGATGTTCACTGCTCCACAACATCACACACCTTCCTCAAAATACAGTATACTGAGCTCACGGGGGACAGGTGGGGTGTTACCCAGACACTGAACACAGTGTGATGATGATGATGATGAGGGTGATGATGATGATGATGAGGAGGAGGAGGAGGATGATGATGATGATGAGGAGGAGGAGGGTAATGATGATGAGGAGGATGATGATGATGAGGAGGAGGGTGATGATGATGAGAAGGAGGGTAATGATGATGATGATGATGATGAGGATGATGATGATGAGGAGGAGGGTGATGATGATGAGAAGGAGGGTAATGATGATGAGGAGGAGGATGATGATGATGAGGAGGAGGGTGATGATGATGAGAAGGAGGGTAATGATGATGATGATGATGATGAGGAGGAGGATGATGATGATGAGGAGGAGGGTAATGATGATGATGATGATGATGAGGAGGGTAATGATGATGATGATGATGATGAGGAGGAGGAGGATGATGATGAGGAGGAGGGTAATGATGATGATGATGAGGAGGAGGAGGAGGATGATGATGATGATGAGGAGGAGGGTAATGATGATGATGATGATGATGAGAAGGAGGGTGATGATGATGAGGAGGGTGATGATGATGATGATGATGATGAGGAGGAGGAGGATGATGATGATGAGGAGGAGGAGGATGATGATGAGGAGGAGGGTAATGATGATGATGAGGAGGAGGAGGAGGAGGATGATGATGAGGAGGAGGGTGATGATGATGAGAAGGAGGGTAATGATGATGATGATGATGATGAGGATGATGATGATGAGGAGGAGGGTGATGATGATGAGAAGGAGGGTAATGATGATGAGGAGGAGGATGATGATGATGAGGAGGAGGGTGATGATGATGAGAAGGAGGGTAATGATGATGATGATGATGATGAGGAGGAGGATGATGATGATGAGGAGGAGGGTAATGATGATGATGATGATGATGAGGAGGGTAATGATGATGATGATGATGATGAGGAGGAGGAGGATGATGATGAGGAGGAGGGTAATGATGATGATGATGAGGAGGAGGAGGAGGATGATGATGATGATGAGGAGGAGGGTAATGATGATGATGATGATGATGAGAAGGAGGGTGATGATGATGAGGAGGGTGATGATGATGATGATGATGATGAGGAGGAGGAGGATGATGATGATGAGGAGGAGGAGGATGATGATGAGGAGGAGGGTAATGATGATGATGAGGAGGAGGAGGAGGAGGATGATGATGATGATGAGGAGGAGGGTAATGATGATGATGATGATGATGAGAAGGAGGGTGATGATGATGAGGAGGGTGATGATGATGATGATGAGAAGGAGGGTGATGATGATGAGGAGGGTGATGATGATGATGATGAGGAGGGTGATGATGATGATGATGAGAAGGAGGATGATGATGATGAGGAGGGTGATGATGATGATGATGATGAGGATGATGATGATGAGGAGGAGGGTAATGATGATGATGATGATGATGATGAGGAGGAGGATGATGATGAGGAGGAGGGTAATGATGAGGATGATGATGATGAGGAGGAGGAGGATGATGATGATGAGGAGGAGGAGGGTAATGATGATGATGATGATGATGAGAAGGGTGATGATGATGATGAGGAGGATGATGATGAAGAGGAGGGTAATGATGATGAGGAGGAGGAGGATGATGATGATGAGGAGGAGGAGGATGATGATGAGGAGGAGGAGGGTAATGATGATGATGATGATGATGAGGAGCAGGGTGATGATGATGAGGAGGGTGATGATGATGATGATGAGGAGGGTGATGAGCATCCTCTTTGTCTGTCTGACTCCTGATGTCAGACCTAGCGCATCAACTGTGTGTGTGTGTGTATGTGTATGTTTACGTATATATATCTGAGTGTGTGTGTGTGTGTGTGTGTGTATGTTTACGTATATATATCTGTGTGTGTGTGTGTGTGTGTGTATGTTTACGTATATATATCTGTGTGTGTGTGTGTGTGTGTGTGTGTATGTTTACGTATATATATATCTCTGTGTGTGTGTGTGTGTGTGTGTGGATGTTTACATATATAAATGTGTGTTTGTGTGTCCGTCAGGTGTGTGTGCAGCTCTGCAGATCCAGTGTTATCAGTGTGAGGACGTGCGGCAGGACGAGTGCTCCTCTCCCGAGTTCATCGTCAACTGTACAGTGAACGTGCAGGACATGTGCCAGAAGGAAGTGCTGGTGCTGGAAGATGGTAAGAAACGCATCACTTCCTGTTCTGCTTCTGGATCATAGATATATACACTAGACATCACATACAGACCCTGAGCATGCGTCAATAGCGCCGCCATATTGGTACAGTGCTCCCAAGTCATTCAGCCGCACTAATCAAGACTGAACCCAGTGTGCAGATGCTGGACTGTAGCGCTGTGTACGGGTGTAGTGACGAGCAAACAGGGAACAGCACAGAGGCAGAACATCTCACAGTGAGCATCGTTACCGATGATCATCAGTCTCTACTGCACTGAGCACACGGCACAGCAGCGGCCGCTCAACACTCGGCTGACGCTGGAGAGACCACGAGTACTGTGATGTCTGACAATTCAAACATGAGCTGATGCACAGAGACGATGGGCTCAGCACCTGCGCAGGTGGGAATGTGGGAACGCCAGCTCCTGTCCTTTCCTTCATTTACATTTGAAGCATCCCGCAGCCCCCTGTTCACCCACCCGCTCTACATGCAGACTCACAATGCTCCGCTCACAGGCTGGAGGCTCTATATCCACCCGTGACTTTATCTGTCATGTTTGAGTTCATTTGTGTCAGAGCGACTGGAACAGTGCTCACATTCCCTCAGAAATAGACATAATCAAAACAATAGATGTATAACTTCCACTATCTGTTGACCCACTGCTAAGAGTGTGCCTTTACCGAGGAGCTTCTCTTCAAATGCCCAGCTGTTCCCTACAGGATATATCACTCTTCAGATCTAACATGCCACTCAACACAAACGCCTTATGTTATTCGACATGCACCACCCTAGTTTGACTACTTCAAGTTCAGTTCAGTTCAGTTCAGCTCATTTCAGCTCATTTTAGTTCAGTTCAGCTCATTTTAGTTCAGTTCAGTTTAGTTCAGCTCAGCTCTGTTCAGTTCAGTTCAGTTCAGTTCAGTTCAGTTCAGTTCAGTTCAGTTCAGTTCAGTTTAGTTCAGCTCAGCTCAGTTCAGCTCAGTTTAGTTCAGTTCAGCTCATTTCAGTTCAGTTCAGTTTAGTTCAGCTCAGCTCAGTTCAGTTCAGTTCAGCTCAGTTTGGTTTAAAATAATTACTGAGAGTCCAAAGACTGAAGAGCAAATCCATCGATGGATAGAGGGAAAGAAACGTCATCGATTAGCGAGTGAAAAAAAAAAAAAAACCTTGATAGAAACCAGACTCAGTTGGGCACGACCATTTTAATTTCTCCGCTGGCCAAACGTCTTGTGCAGAGCTGCAGTCTCAGCGGCGGAAGCTGGAAGCTGGCCTCAGCGAAGACTCGTCTGTCCCTGGAGCGTCACAGGAATCAGACTCATGCTCTCCACTCCTCCATGACCACCACAGCATCTGCTCAGGATACGGCCTGGTCCAGGATATGGAAACCTAGGGGTCATCTCGTCTCCGGTCTTGGATCAAAGCAGTGTCTGAAGGTCTCGGGATGAGTTTCGCCAGGTGGAAATGGAGAATAAAGAGAATAATATGAGTTAAGATTAAAGTTAATCAGCATTGTGCACGGAAAAGACCGAACAGGCAGTGAACCTTCGTCCACCAGTAGACACAGGCATTGGACTAACTGGCTGGACCCTGCACTAGTTTAGCTGAATAAAATCAGCAAACACTGTAAATGAAATATGAACACACGACGCTGCGCTGCCGGACACTGCTGCTACTGTCGGCTCAGAGAACGAGACGTTCATAACGGAGACTCATTCACAAACAAATCACTAACTCCATTAGCATTAGCAGAGACAGCAGGAGAGGGGGGTCAGGACACGGATTAGACCAAATCTAACTGGGAGGGGGGATAATGCATCTCCATAAACACACACGCACACACATATTCTTTATCAGCACTGCCGTGCACACACTGATCCATCATCTACAGATGTGATGTAAAATTATAATATTCATCATTTAAATAGATATTAGCATACTGACCAGCGGGAAACTCCCAATCATAGATATGTGTGTGTGTGTGTGTGTGTGTGTGTGTGTGTGTGTGTATCTCTGGCTCTGGATGGCCAGTCCTCCACTGCACCTCGGTCCCGCATTCATTCAAAAGCAGCGCTGCCCTGTACTAACATGGCCGCTCTATTGACACATTCCTTCCAGTAGACAACAACAGCGCAGGCCACATCTAATGATGATATCTAATTCTGGATGATCAAGATGATGACAGAGTGTGTGTGTGTGTTCTGTGTCTGTGTTCTCTCTCTGTGTGTGTGTGTGTGTGTGTGTGTGTGTGTGTGTGTTCTGTGTCTGTGTTCTCTCTCTCTGTGTGTGTGTGTGTGTGTGTGTGTGTGTGTGTGTGTGTGTGTGTGTGGATTATTAGTAGCAGATAGAAATGTATAGGAACAGTGTGAACATTAGCATTAGCGCTGGTGTGTGTGTGTGTGAGCACAGCGCCCCTTGCTGGCCCTCACCCCTCAGCAGTCCTGCAGTGCAGAGCGCGCAGCTCCTCAGTGTCTGCTGCTGCTGTTGGAGTGTTCAATCAGTGGTTCAGAGCGTGAGGTCACATGAGTTCAGTGAACGAGGCTTCGTTACATCATCAGACTCAGTGTTTGTCTTCTGGGGGCGATCGGTGTATCACACACACACATCAGTGGTGTGGGCCACTCAGATCACCCCCTAGTGGAGAGTCACTGAACAGCTTCCACAGTGTTGACCTGATCTGGGGTCAGCATCAGCATCAGCACGTCACCCTGCAGCGCTCAGACGCTGGTCAGAGCGTGTATTGGTGATCATGTGACTCCGCCTCACCTGTGGAGCGAACGGCACACGCGACTGAAGCAGGAAATGCTTAGTCCTGCTGCTGCGTCTGAGCCAAGAAACACTACCACACAAACAAACACACACACACACACACTAACACACTAACACACACACATACACACTAACACACACACACTAACACACACACACACTACCACACAAACACACACTCCCACACAAACACACACAAACACACACACTAACACACTACCACACACACATACACACTAACACACACACACTCCCACACAAAAAAACCACATGCACACACACACACACACACAACCACACAAACAAACAAACACACACACACTAACACACTACCACACACACATACACACTACCACACACACACTAACACACACACACACTACCACACAAACACACACTCCCACACAAACACACACATACACACACACACACACACACACACACACACACACAACCACACAAACAAACAAACAAACACACACACTAACACACTACCACACACACATACACACACACTAACACACACACACTACCACACAAACACACACACACTACCACACAAACACACACACACACACACACACACACACACACACACACACACACACACACACACACACACACACACACACACACACACAAACACTACCACACAAACAAACAAACACACACACACACTACCACACACACACACTAACACACACACACACACTAACACACATACTACCACACACACACACACACACACACACTACCACACAAACAAACACACTAACATACACTACCACACAAACACACACACACACACACAGACACTACCAAACAAACACACACACATACAAACCCCATACTGAAAGGCATCCATGACTTGAACGCTGTACAGCAGCTGTGCGTGTGTGTGTGTGTGTGTGTGTGCGTGTGTGTGTGTTGTGGTTCCCAGCAGTGGAATTGTGTTATTGTGTATGTTGTAGTGTGTGTGTGTGTGTGTGTAGGTGTGTTAGTGTCAGTGTGTGTTAGTGTGTTGTGTATGTGTGTGTGTGAGAGAGTGTGTGTGTGAGTGTGTGTGTTAGTGTGTGTGTGAGTGTGTTACACATGAAACTGTTCTGTTTATTCATCAGTTAGTGTACTGTAGTGTGCCGTACTTCTTTGTCTAACCTGTGTGTGTGTTTGTTTGTGTGTGTGTGTGTCAGGCATTCACTACAGGAAGTCGTGTGCGTCGTCGGGGGCGTGTCTGATAGCATCGTCAGGGTATCAGCAGTTCTGCACAGGGAAGCTGAACTCCGTCTGCATCAGCTGCTGCAACACTCCGCTCTGCAACGGCCCGCGCCACAAGAGGAGGGCGCTGTCCTGCGCGCACACACACACACACACACACCTGAGCCTGCTGACGCTCATCCCACTGCTGTGCTGGCGCTGACGGACTGATGGAGGAGGAGGAAGGACTGATGAAGATGATGATGATGTAGATGAAGGAGATGAAGGACTGATGATGATGAAGTTAATGATGCTGATGATGATTAAGGACTGATGATGTCAGAGGGCGGAGTTGCTCCACAGTGCACATGACTGTTCTCTTGTTAGTAGGCGGGGCTTCTTTATTCATCCCACCAATGACTGCTCATGCAAACACACAGAAGCAGCACACACTGCTGACGGCTGGACAGCTCACTGGTCACATGATCACACCACCGTAAATCACACTGTACATTAAACATCAAGGGAATAAACCGTTACCATGGTGAATGTGTTCATTACCCGCTTCACTGTCAACACACTCCAAAACTGACCTGAGACTAGATCATCAGGTGTAGTTCAGCACAGGTGTAGTTCAGCACAGGTGTGTTTCATCATCAGGTGTAGTTCAGCACAGGTGAGTTTCATCATCAGGTGTAGTTCAGCACAGGTGTAGTTCATCATCAGGTGTAGTTCAGCACAGGTGTGTTTCATCATCAGGTGTAGTTCAGCACAGGTGTGTTTCATCATCAGGTGTAGTTCAGCACAGGTGTGTTTCATCATCAGGTGTAGTTCAGCACAGGTGTGTTTCATCATCAGGTGTAGTTCAGCACAGGTGTAGTTCATCATCAGGTGTAGTTCAGCACAGGTGAGTTCCATCATCAGGTGTGGTTCATCATCAGGTGTAGTTCAGCACAGGTGAGCTTCATCATCAGGTGTAGTTCAGCACAGGTGTGTTTCATCATCAGGTGTAGTTCAGCACAGGTGTGTTTCATCATCAGGTGTAGTTCAGCACAGGTGAGCTTCATCATCAGGTGTAGTTCAGCACAGGTGTAGTTCATCATCAGGTGTAGTTCAGCACAGGTGTGTTTCATCATCAGGTGTAGTTCAGCACAGGTGTGTTTCATCATCAGGTGTAGTTCAGCACAGGTGTAGTTCATCATCAGGTGTAGTTCATCATCAGGTGTAGTTCATCATCAGGTGTAGTTCAGCACAGGTGTGTTTCATCATCAGGTGTAGTTCAGCACAGGTGTAGTTCAGCACAGGTGTAGTTCATCATCAGGTGTAGTTCATCATCAGGTGTAGTTCATCATCAGGTGTAGTTCAGCACAGGTGTAGTTCAGCACAGGTGTAGTTCATCATCAGGTGTAGTTCAGCACAGGTGTGTTTCATCATCAGGTGTAGTTCAGCACAGGTGTGTTTCATCATCAGGTGTAGTTCAGCACAGGTGTGTTTCATCATCAGGTGTAGTTCAGCACAGGTGTAGTTCATCATCAGGTGTAGTTCAGCACAGGTGAGCTTCATCATCAGGTGTAGTTCAGCACAGGTGTGTTTCATCATCAGGTGTAGTTCAGCACAGGTGTAGTTCATCATCAGGTGTAGTTCAGCACAGGTGTGTTTCATCATCAGGTGTAGTTCAGCACAGGTGTGTTTCATCATCAGGTGTAGTTCAGCACAGGTGAGTTTCATCATCAGGTGTAGTTCAGCACAGGTGTAGTTCATCATCAGGTGTAGTTCAGCACAGGTGTGTTTCATCATCAGGTGTAGTTCAGCACAGGTGTGTTTCATCATCAGGTGTAGTTCAGCACAGGTGTAGTTCATCATCAGGTGTAGTTCAGCACAGGTGAGCTTCATCATCAGGTGTAGTTCAGCACAGGTGAGTTTCATCATCAGGTGTAGTTCAGCACAGGTGTAGTTCAGCACAGGTGTAGTTCAGCACAGGTGTGTTTCATCATCAGGTGTAGTTCAGCACAGGTGTAGTTCAGCACAGGTGTAGTTCAGCACAGGTGTAGTTCAGTTCTCAGATCTCTGATTCAGTGATTTTTTTTTCTGTCAAGACACTTTATCAACACACCTCATGACTGACCACATGGATGTGTGTGTGCACCGGTGTGTGTGTGTGTGTGTGTGTGCGTACATGTGTGCCTGCGTGCGTGTGTGTGCACGTGTGTGTGCGTCGGTGTGTGTGTGTGTGTGTATGCGTGAGTGCGTGTGTGCCTGCGTGCGTGCGTGCCTGCGTGCATGTGTGTGCGCGTGCGTGTGTGCATGTGTGTGTGTGCCTGCGTGCATGTGTGTGCATGTGCGTGCGTGCGTGTGTGTGTGCGTTCCTCCAGGATCTCCACAGTTCAGCTGTGTTGTGAGGGGTGTGTAGTGTGGGCTGGCGGTCTCAGATCTTCATGTCAGGGCAGCAGATGTTCTCACACACTCCTGCGTCTGCACAGTCGCTCTGCGGATGGGGAAGATCTCTGCACGGTTATTAGTGATGATGGAGGAGGAGGAGGAGGTGATGTTTACCTGCTGACTGTGGAGTAACAGTGTCATCAGACTGTGGTCATCATCAGAGCTCTGCAGATCAGCCGTCCTACAGCAGCTGCTGCTCCTCCTAAAGCCTGCTCACAGATTCTGTTGGGTTTACCCTTACACACGAGGATTAGAGGTAGTGTGTGTGTGTGTGTGTGTGCGTGTATGATCATCATCTAACTCATCAGGTGAGATCCTGAAGACAGACGCAGGTAATAGTAGACAGGGGAGTGAAGCCACAGTGAAGCGCTGCTGCTGGCCTACAGAGACGTGTCTAAGAGTGAGGGAAACCATCTGTACACACACACACACCAATGACCTCACTGATGGATGAGTCGACACTGACCAATAGCAGCACTGATGAGGCTTTCTACGGGAACTTTTTTTTCCTCCTCTTCTTCCTCCTCCTCATCTTCTCCTCTTCTTCATCTTTTCCTCCTCCTCTTCTTCATTTTCTCCTCTTCATCTTCCTCCTCCTGTGCTCATCATTGACTGATCTCCTTCTTCTATCAGGGTTATGGCGGTTGTAAGGTGCATTAGCGCCACCTGTAGTACAGTGCAGGAGTGGGCAAACTGAGTAGCTCAAACCTTTACACACACACACACACACACCTGAAGATGCTGCTCAGTGTCATCAGGTGAGCAGAGAGCTCCAGACAGGTGTGTTTGGTCAGTGTGGAGCTGAACTCTGCAGGTTTGCTCATCTACAGAAGCCTTCAGGCTTCACCAGAGAGTGTCAGAGCAGCTCACACATCCAGCTCAGCGTGTGTGTGTGTGTGTGTGTGTGTGTGTTATATTTCCCCATTCCCCTTTTGGCGCTGCTGTTCTGTCATTGTTTAATACCCAGGTGAAAAAAAGTGCACTAAAATGCAGTTTATTTAAGTATACTTAGTACACTCTTCAGTGATGTACTAAAAGTGCTTATTTTCACACACTAATTTTGTACTTAATGTAGTAAAAGATAGTATTAAGTAAATGTTGAGATAAACTTAATGCCATCTAAGTGCACTCAACTGTGCTATTGAGACACTGAAATTAAACTAAAATGTGCTTTTAACATACTATATCTGTATTTAAAAAAATGTTTAGTTACAACTAGAAATACACTTGAACCCTAATTTTAAACATTTAAAAATATTTATGACTAATTTAAAGTATAATAGTAAAATATTAAATGAATATACAAATTGTAAAAAAGTGTGCTAAATACTGTATTAAACGTGCTCTATTGTCCCAAACTAATTTTGTATTTAATGTACTAAAAATTAGTAGTAAGTACATTTTAAGATAAACTTAAGTACATCTGAGTGCACTCAACTGTGCTATTATGAGACAAAATGAAGCTGATCTAAAATGTGCTTTTAACATAATAAACATTTATTTAAAGGATATATTTTGAAGGGATCCCAGGTGAAAAAAATATATAATTAAATGCAATTAAAATACACTTAAATACCAGCAAATACATTTTTAGTACATTAAGTTTTTGTGTTGAATAAAAGTTTGATGGTTTTACACTATAAATATACTAATTAAAATTATGTTTATACTTCAGTAGGACTTGACAAAAGTATACTAAATACCAGTAATACTTCATCATCAGGTGTAGTTCAGCACAGGTGTAGTTCATCATCAGGTGTAGTTCAGCACAGGTGTGTTTCATCATCAGGTGTAGTTCAGCACAGGTGTGTTTCATCATCAGGTGTAGTTCAGCACAGGTGTGTTTCATCATCAGGTGTAGTTCAGCACAGGTGTAGTTCATCATCAGGTGTAGTTCATCATCAGGTGTAGTTCATCATCAGGTGTAGTTCAGCACAGGTGTAGTTCATCATCAGGTGTAGTTCAGCACAGGTGTAGTTCATCATCAGGTGTAGTTCATCATCAGGTGTAGTTCATCATCAGGTGTAGTTCATCATCAGGTGTAGTTCATCATCAGGTGTAGTTCAGCACAGGTGTAGTTCATCATCAGGTGTAGTTCAGCACAGGTGTGTTTCATCATCAGGTGTAGTTCAGCACAGGTGTATGTATGTCTGTTTGCACCTGTATTGAC
>NC_133176.1:62995000-63105000 GCF_049306965.1 Danio rerio
TGGAAATGTTAAAGTCACGAATGAGTTCGTCCAGACGCCGACCCATACGGTTATCTGCAAACACCAACAGCTCATTACCTGAAGCAGTGGAGGATCGTCCTCATTACTATTCACCATCCTCATTATCTGCTCATTAACATACATCATCCTCATTACTGCTTAATAATATTCACCATCCTCATTATCTGCTCCTTAACATTCGTCATCCTCATTATCTGCTCATTAATATTCACCATCCTCATTATCTGCTCCTTAACATTCGTCATCCTCATTATCTGCTCATTAATATTCACCATCCTCATTATCTGCTCCTTAACATTCGTCATCCTCATTATCTGCTCATTAATATTCACCATCCTCATTATCTGCTCCTTAACATTCGTCATCCTCATTATCTGCTCATTAATATTCACCATCCTCATTATCTGCTCATTAACATTCATCATCCTCATTACTGCTTAATAATATTCACCATCCTCATTATCTGCTCCTTAACATTCGTCATCCTCATTATCTGCTCATTAATATTCACCATCCTCATTATCTGCTCCTTAACATTCGTCATCCTCATTATCTGCTCATTAACATTCACCATCCTCATTATCTGCTCATTAATGTTCTTCATCCTCATTTTCTGCTCATTAATATTCATCATCCTCATTATCTGCTCATTAATATTCGCCATCCTTATTATCTGCTTAATAATTTGTCATCCTCATTATCTGCTCATTAACATTCGTCATCATTATCTGCTCATTAATATTCATCATCCTCATTATCTGCTCATTAACAGTCGTCATCCTCATTATCTGCTCATTAATATTCGTCAACCTCATTATCTTATTAACATTCGTCATCCTCATTATCTGCTCATTAATATTCGTCATCCTCATTATCTGCTCATTAATATTCGTCATCTTCATTTATTGCTCATTAATATTCATCATCCTCATTATCTGCTTATTAACATTCGTCATCCTCATTATCTGCTCATTAATATTCGTCATCCTCATTATCTGCTCATTAATATTCTTCATCCTCATTTATTGCTCATTAATATTCATCATCCTCATTATCTGCTTATTAACATTCGTCATCCTCATTTATTGCTCATTAACAGTCGTCATCCTCATTATCTGCTCATTAATATTCGTCAACCTCATTATCTGCTTATTAACATTCGTCATCCTCATTATCTGCTCATTAATATTCATCATCCTCATTATCTGCTCATTAATATTCATCATCCTCATTTATTGCTCATTAATATTCGTCATCCTTATTATCTGCTTATTAACATTCGTCATCCTCATTATCTGCTCATTAATATTCGTCATCCTCATTATCTGCTTATTAACATTCGTCATCCTCATTATCTGCTCATTAATATTCATCATCCTTATTATCTGCTTATTAACATTCGTCATCCTCATTATCTGCTCATTAATATTCGTCATCCTCATTATCTGCTCATTAATATTCATCATCCTCATTTATTGCTCATTAATATTCATCATCCTCATTATCTGCTTATTAACATTCGTCATCCTCATTACCTGCTCATTAATATTCGTCATCCTCATTATCTGCTTATTAACATTCGTCATCCTCATTTATTGCTCATTAACATTCGTCATCCTCATTATCTGCTCATTAATATTCATCATCCTCATTATCTGCTGTGTACTGACCGCTGAAGCCGGAGCCGGCGTGTGTCACCAGGTCCAGCAGGGTTTCGGGCAGGACGCCGCGGTCTCGGAAGCTCTGCAGGAAGATGTCTCCCTGGCGTTTGGACAGTTTGCTGCCGTCGCGGTTCAGCAGCAGGGGCAGGTGTGCGTATGTGGGCGGAGTCCAGCGCAGCGCCCGGTACAGCTGCAGGTGTTTCGCGCTGGAGATCAGCCACTCGCAGCCGCGCAGCACGTGGCTGATGCGCATGTGGTGGTCGTCCACCACGCTGGCCAGGTGGTATGTGGGGTAACCGTCCCCCTTCAGGATGACCGGGTCACCTTCCACCGCCCCCACCGCGTGACCCGTCCAGCCGAACACCAGATCCTGGAACTCCTCGGTGCCCATGTGCAGCTTAAAGCGCACCACAGCCGGCACTCCCGCAGCCAGCTTCTGCTCCACCTGCTGCGGCTGCAGACGGCGACAGCGGTTATCATACCTGGAGGAGGAAGAGGAGGAGCGCAGATAGAGGAGAGCAGGAGGAGTGGAGATAAAGGAGGAGGAGCACAATACTACAGTTGAAGTAGGGAGCAGGTGAGAGGCGGGTGTCAGCTGTGCTCCTCTCTCTGCTGTTCCTCCATTACTGATGAGGAGGAGGAGGAGGAGGAGGAGGAGGAGGAGGAGGAGCACTACAGTATCACTGCTCTCACTGACAACTGCTAATCTCAGTCTACACAAGACAAGTGTGTGTGTGTGTGTGTGTGTGTGTGTGTACCGTGGGGCGTGTCCACTCCTCTGCGCCTCCTTCTTCAGTAGCTCTAGTCTCTGATTGGAGCAGAAGCAGTAGTAGGCGTGGCCTGTGTTCAGCAGAGACGAAGCCGCCTCAGTGTAGAGATGCAGCCGCTCAGACTGAACATACGGCCCATAATCCCCTCCTCTACGGCTGCTTTCATCTGGAGGGATTCCTGGAACACACACACACACACACAGTTTCAGCACATCATCATGACGCTGCATACTACTTTATTGTCGAGTACAGGTCCTCTTCACTGGCTCTTCATCTGTGTGTGTGTGTGTGTGTGTGTGTGTGTGTATTTCTTCATGAAGGCTTAAAGCAGCTGTTTAACACACAGACACACACACACACACACAGACACACACACACACCTGCCCACTCCAGCATGTCCTCGATGTGCTCCGCTGCTCCGGGTACGAGCCGTTTCTGGTCTGTGTCCTCGAGCCGCAGGATGAACACACCGCGCCGCTGCCGGGAGAACAGGAAGTTATAGAGCGCTGTGCGGAGCCCACCCAGATGAAGGAACCCTGCACACACACACACACACACACACACACACACACAGTTAACCTGGGGCCTGTTTCAGTAAGGAGGTTTAACCAGCTCTGAGTTTAAACTCGAGCTGAGTTGACTGACCGAGAGTTTCAGAGTGATCTGAGTCGGGTCAGACTTGACTGAGTAGAGTAACTCAGAGTTAAGCGCACACACCGCCACTAGACAGAGGCATGACCAATGCAGCGCAGAAGTGACCATGGCGACATCCGAATAAATAAAGATCAGCATTTCTGTCTCCAGCTGAACCTGAGTTACAGCAGATATTAAACAGCAACACATCTGACAACACAAGCCTGCAGACGAGCTGAAGACAGCGCTCAGTGGAGATGCTCAATCTCACACTCAGAGTTTACTGCGGCAGGAGAAGCTCGTCACTCTCTGCTTCATTTAATTAATGACCTGCGCCTCAGAGCACAATCCTGACACACGGTGAACACGCCAGTGCTGCAGGCTGAAGCCATGAGGCGTGGGGAACAGACGCTCTCGACACGCTGCAGACGCTCTGCAGGTCATTAAGGATATAATAACACTGACACTGCATGCGGATGAGCAAATCAACATGTCAGGTGAGCTGCAGTGTGCTGCGCCTGCTGGTTACCCATTCACACACACACACACACACACACACACACACACTGTCATCATCACATCACCTTTAATAACACACACGCACACACACACTCAATTTCACATCACCTTTAATAATACACACACACACACACACACACTGTTATCATCACATCACCTTTAATAACACACACACACACTATCATCATCACATCACCTTTAATAACACACACACACACACACACCTCTCTCTCTCACACACACAAACACACCCCTCTCTCACACACACACAAACACACCCCTCTCTCACACACACACACACACACACACACACACACACACACACACACACACACACACACACACACACACACACTGTTATCATCACATCACCTTTAATAACACACACACACACACCTCTCTCTCACACACACACAAACACATCCCTCTCTCTCTCACACACACACACACACAGGCTTTGTCTCTGTGTTTATTTTTCTACCTGTGGGACTCGGCGCGAACCTGACGCGCACTTCCGGCCGGCTAGTGCACATCTGCCGCGAAACCCCGCGGAGGATCTTCATAACTCCGAGCTTCATTTAAACCGACTAATGTCAGACTGACGGAACATCTCTGCTCAACTTCCGGCGTCAGCACATTCAAAATAAAAGTCTCCGGCTACAGAGAGTAGTGATGTGCGGATCGATACTAAAATATCGAAATCTCCGATACCAGCTTTGTATGTTCTAGAATCGCTTATCTTATAAAAATATCGATATTTCAATATTTTTGGAGCAAATGTGTAGTTTTTGGAAACATAAATACTGTGGAAAGTAACCATAATTACCATAGTTTCTCTGAATAACGCCAACTTAGTCGGAACTACTTGTTCTTCCGCCAGCCAAGTCATGTGCGTAATATGGTACTGTTCAACTGCAGAGCACGCCAGCAAGCCTCTCAGTCCACTGAGCTGGCACATGTCGATCAGTCACGCGGTATTTGGATATGGGTGACCGCAAGCGAACTGTGTGTGTGGAGCTACTTCACTTCCATAAACTCCAACGATGCGGTTTGTGACACGTGTAACAAAACAGCGAGGTACTGTGGTCATACCACAAACCTAATCAAGACAGAATATGACTACATCATGACTAGGTGGTCAGAAGAGGAGGAAAGGAGAGGCAGGTGCGGCTGGGGTGAGACAGACAGACAGACAGACATCGCCTTCAGAGTCATTAGCTGCTGCAGGCAGGCACCATACAGGAGCTGTAGTTAGGAACAGAGTTCCTGGCTGTGTTCTATTCCCACTTATTCCCCCTATGCCCAATTCATTAACAACACTAACATTAAAATTGGAATTACTTTTTAAAATAAAGCATTAAGCTCATCTCTCTTAGGTGTAATTTGCTTTCAAAGCATTTTTTCAGTTCAGTTTTAGATCTTTATGTTTACAGTTGTGCACTGCGCCCTTCACAGTGCACTTTGAAAACATTGATGCCATTTGGAACACAGTCGTGGCCCACTGATGAATGCAATAGTTGACCTATTATTTAAAACAGAATATATGTTATGTCTCCAAAGCTTGTGAAAACAAATAACATAGCATATGCTAACGCTTTTAATTTAAAGTGGGTTATTTATTGAGTATCTGTTCTGTAAACGACATGGGCCTGTTGGTTAAAACCTTCTGCAGTGGTTTACATGCGTAAAATTGTAAAAGTAGACTTTTCAACAAAATTAAATAAACAATATTCTACTTAATAATAATGATAATAATAATAACATTAATAATAATCATCATCATCATTAATATTATTAATATCATTAAAGTCAGATTTTTTTTCATTTCCTAAAAATTATTAAATATTCAGTTTAATTTCTTAATAAATCGCCTAATTTTTCATTTATTTATGATTTATAAATGAGATTAGAATGCGTGTTGGCTTGTGTTAGTGATTTTATGTTTTAGAATAGGATAAGTAATGTTCTCTATAATATTTGTAAAGGAAACATTGGTCCTGTATGAGCTGTTTGCATATATACGTGAGTCTGAGTTCATTGTTTTCTTAAAGGTATAGTTCACCCAGAAATGAGTGGTTTCAAACCTATGAGTTTCTCTCTTCTGTCAAACACCAAAGAAGATATTCTGAAGAAAGCCGATATCCAGCAACCATTGATGCCCATAGGAGAAAAAACAAATACTATAGAAGTCAACGGTTACAGGTTTCTGACATTTTTGGAAGATATCATCTTTAGTTTAAAAGAATCCCATAATGGTTTAAAACAACTAAGCCTTAAATTCCTGTCCTCATGAGCCGGTCAGGTGCCGGTTGACGCTGCGTGTTCAGCTCCTCAGCTCTGCACACTGAACTCCTTAATCCCTAGACTTGTAACAGAGCACTGATTTCATTTACTTATATGACTTACATGTTAGTTTTATTATTATTGGATGTATATTATTGTTAGTTATATTTTGTTATATCCTTTTATCTAATCCTGTATTAAATAAAAATTTATTAGAGTCCTAAATCCTATACGGTCATAATTAAACTCATACCCCAGTAGCTATCCTATATCTTTATCTTCCTTTCCTTTCTCCTTAAGATATTCAATCTGTTCCTTTCTTTCTTCTCCATATTTTAAACATTCATAAATTACATGCTGGATTGTTTCTTTTACATAAAGGATCCACATAATCCATTCTCATGTACACCAATTGAAAACAGTGAATCATTCAGTCCGGTATGCCCCGTCTCAGTCTGGTAATTATCCCCTCTTCCCTCCTCTTCTTTCCATAATTACCCATTTTAGTGTCCACATTCTTTTGATTTTATACAGATCTCTTCCCTTCAAATCTGTATTCCATACTCTTTGCCAATGTGCTGTCGCATTTTCCTCAATAATACTTTTAATTTCTCCTTTACTTAATGGAACATTAATGTCTTTTTCTTTTCTTTGCATTTTTAGCTAATTCATCACTTATTTTATTTCCCACCACCCCTATATGTGCTGGAATCCAACAAAACCCAACTAGACTTCCTTCCCTTTGGATTCTCCATAATAATGTAAATACTTCATTCATTAAATCTTCTCTGGATGACTGACTGCTGTCTAATGATTTTAATACTGAAGCAGAGTCTGAGCAAATCACCTCTGTCTGGTGTCACTCCCTCTGTCCACATAAGTCCCACAATGATAGCAACCATTTCAACAGAATACATCGACAGTTCTGATGTTGTTCTTTTTTTTTAATTAAAAAAAATATATATTTTTTAAATCAGGAACACACACTCTTATTCCTGTCACCCCCTAATCTGGGTGTTTAGATCTCTCAGTATACATTTGTGTGCTCCCATAAAACTCTCCAGCTACACGCTTATACACATTTTGCTTAAGTGTACCTGATTCCTCCCATTCTCATCTTTATCCAAGATCTCACGATTGATTTCAACTTCAGATTTTAACCATAAGGGCACGTCACTCCATACTCTGCTTTTAACAGGTTTCCTATTTCAGACACACGGACATCAAGAATCAGGATATGAACCTCAACCATGGTTTCTAAAAGAAAAAGCAGCAAAATTCATTCATGCTGCAATGCATGCTGGGTGCCAGCATAGTACAAAACTCCCAGCATGCACTGCAGCATGAATAAATTATGCAGCTTAAAGTTCTTACAATTTCTTTCTTTGCCTTTATTTTCTCTTGTTCTTTGGGGACAAATGCCCCAGTGTTTCAGTAGAGTGTTTTGTGTTATTCTGGGTTGATTTTTATTTGAATTTGTTTGTCACCATTGTTGATGTCTGTGTGTTTTTGAGTGCTTCCATAAATGATCCTCCTTCACTGTGAATGCTGTATTGAGACCTGATAAACAGTCATTGACTGCTGGAGCTTCAGTGGTGTCATTTATGTATTTTAATAATTTCTCACACATAATTATTAACAAAGACACGAGCAGGTGAGGGCAGCTGTGACATGATTTAATCTCATCAGCCTTATTCTTAATCTTTTTTTTTTTTGGCTTTTCATACTATATGATTAGTGTGATTAACACTACTAATTATAGCAACCAAAATAAGAGAGCCCAACTAAAGCAGACGCTGACCTCCATCATGGTGACTTCAAATGACAACAGCATCTCATGAAGAGCTTTAGTCCACAGGACAGAACTCGAGTCAGAGCTCAGTCATGAGTGAAGCTCCTGATGTTGGCAATAGTATGATCCTGCACAACTGGAGTAGCTGCACTCTCAGGACCGCATTTTTAGGACCACATTTTTAGGACCCTAGTTTTTTGCGGAAGCGCCACCTACCGGATTGGATGACATAGTGAAACTGCATTTCTAGGACCCGTTTTGTAACTGCGCCACCTACCGAATTGGATTATATTGCAGAAACTTTCTGGCACTTTTTCCCAGAGGTTAAAGTGTAAAACGCCTGCTTTAAGTAACAATTTTAAAATGAAACAAATTAATTTACACCTAAAATATAATTGAATAAATAGAGTTGAGTGCCTTAAAAGTCTTAAATTCCTTGAAAAATACTGTATATTGATGAACCCTATTACATTAAACTAATTAGCTCAGTATCAGGGAAAATAAATTGAAATCAAATAGGATCAGCATGTGCAGTTACTAATTTAAAACCAGGTTGTAAAGGTTTTAGAGAGTCAAGACACAAGAATGATTCAAGAATGTACATTTATTTAAATATCCACACACTCTTTTTGTATTAATGCAATTCAACCACAAAAATGACCCCACTGTTTATTCAGTTGCTGCATTCAATTTTTTATTCCTGTGAATGAGAGAGAAGAGAGTTCAAGTATATGTATGTATGTGTATATATATATATATATATATATATATATATATATATATATATATATATATATATATATATATATATATACACACACACACACACACACACACACACACACACACATACATACATATATATATATATATATATATATATATATATATATATATATATATACACGCAAACATACATACACACAGTAGGGTAAATAAGTATTCAACACATTTCCAATTGTCTCAGAAAACATATTTCTAAAGGTGCTATTGACCTGAAAACCAAAGAAAAAAATATATATGAATAGAAAACAAATCTAATTACTTTACAAATTGTTATCAACATCTGGTGAAAATTTCAAGTCAACAGCACCTTTATAAATATGTTTTCTGAGAAAAATGGAAACGTGTTGATTATTCAATTCAATTTCAATTAATTTCATCTTTATTTCTAAATCACTTTTACAATGTAGATTGTGTCAAAGCAGCTTAACATTTATTAAATTCAGTTGAGTTCAGTGTGGTTTAGTTTTCACTGCTGAAAGTCCAAACACAGAAAAGCAAATCCATCGATGCACAGTTCCACAGGTCCTAAACCAAGCAAGCCAATGGCGACAGTGGAGGAACAAAACTTTACCAATTGATGAAAGTGAAGGAATAAACCTTGAGAGAAACCAGGCTCAGTTGTGGGCACAACCATTTCTCTTCTGGCCACACTTCACGTGCAGAGCTGCAGTCTAGGCGCTGGAGGCTGAAGAACACTGGGCGTCCATCGTGGAGAAGCTGCAGGTGTGAGTAGGTCACCAGCGGGTTTTCAGGCTGGACCACAGGATCAATGCGGGCACTCATCTGTCACTGGGGTCTTTCATTAATCAGACTCATGCTCTCCACTTCTCCATGACCACCACTGCATCTGCTCATGATACGGTCTGTTTCAGGATTATGGATACATCTAGAAGTCCTCTATGGTGGCATCATCTCTTCACAGGTCACGATCTCTAGAGGCCTCTGGATGAATATCCCCAGGTGGAAATAGGGAACAAGGAAAATAATTAGCGCAGCTGCTGTTCATAGTGTATTTAAACAAGAGATATTAAATATCAAGACAAAAATGAAGTGCTATGAGATAAAATAGCAGTTATATAAATAAACATAATACGCACATGATTATTTATAACAAAATGTCTGGTGCATTAAGACAGCAAGAGTGTGTCCTCCAGGTGGTTTGTCAATCCCACTCACCCGCATAGAGCACATAGGGCAGCACAGTGGTTAGCACCATCGCCTCACAGCTAGAAGGTTGCTGGTTCAAGCCCCGGCTGGGCCAGTGGTCTTTTCTGTGTGGAGTTTGCATGTCCTCCCCATGTTCAAGTGTATGAGTGTAAATGGGTGTTTCCCAGTACTAGGTTGCGGCTGAAAGGGTATCCACTGTGTAAAACATATGCTGCATATGTTGGCGGTTCATTCTGCTGTGGCAACCCCTGATAAATAAAGGGACTGAGTTGAAAAGAAATATGAATGTATATAGATATTCTTGAATATGTAAAATCATGTACATGAACTCAAAAGGTTAACCAATTGTTATGCAATTAAATTTAGATTAATATTTAATATAAGAGGTATAATAACAAACATTTGCTTTACAGTGTTAGCTATAATATATATATGTATGCACTGTTGGGAGAACCAAACAGGAAACCTTACTGCCAACTCCATATTTTTAAGTATATAAGAGCAATACCCACCTATTGAATGGTCTCTCTTCTTTCGTCAGTTGTTTGTCAATCTGTCTGTTAAATTCTTTTACTTCACTGAAATAGAGAACAATCACTGTTGAGTTAACATATATACCAGTAACAAAAAGGCTCTTTGAGCATTGTGCAAAAATTAACCATATTCTGACCTGTAATGATAATCTTTACCAGAAAGAAAGACCCGCTCAGCATCATCCAAGGACAAGCTCCTCAAGACACCCAGAGCATGTACGATGGCCTATGAAAAAAAAAAAATCATTTAAATATGGGCTAAAATACCACTACAGAACAGCAAATCATTTTACATGGGTTAATAAATGAGTAGCACCCAGCATGCTGTTTATATACTTTTTTGGCCAGACATTCTTCTGGAAAATGAACACCACAGATAAGCTGCACTTCATTATAGATATGCTATAAACTCAAGAACACAGCTAGCATTTGTAACTGTATTTATAAACTGCTTATCAATGTCTATTAAATGTAGAGTTAATGCTAAACAAATAAAATATTAATAAATTAACTAGTTATTAAATGCTTAATAATTATTTATAGTATGCAGATGGTATAAAGTGTTACTCAACAGTTTGCGATAACCTCAATGAAAATATTCCTGTAGTTTGTTTTCTTTTCTTCCTACAATGAGCCTAGGCAATCCAATCATATTGGCCATCACTTCTTATTCGCCAGGTAAAACATACATGATATACATTGAAGATATGAGACTTTATATGGTTAAGGACTGCAGAATAAGCCTAACTTTTAAAACCGTCAAACATCTCATTCATCACTGTAAAACGATGACAAAACATAACACTGTGAGACAAACAGGCAGTCAGCATAATTTTTAATGAGCTAATGTAATACAACGTTAATGATTTTTACACGAATTTAGCAAAATATTGATAAATCTGAAACTCACACATCAACGTGCTTTTACCATGTTAGTTTATTGCATGTGTCACTAAGCACATTAACCGTTAAGTCAACAAGCAATTAAATCAACAATGTTTCATTAAACCATTGTGACTACGATCGTCGTAGCATAATCAAACTAGAAAACGAACTCAAGAAAATTATTAACAGTTATAGCAGCTCTCACTCTGGCTGTGTAAAATTATCCATATTTATTATTATCATATTTTATTCTTCTGGAAAAAAAATCGTCACGTAACATTTTTGTCCCAGTCCCCAGACCCTTGAAAGTGGGGTAAATCATGCAGGCTAATCTGGCATTTCTGCATAAACTCACAGTATAAAACAGCAGCATTACAAAATAAACACATACTTTAACAGTTTAAAATAAAACTTAATAGAAAATCGGTACTTACACTTTCCTTGTCATCCGTGTCGTCCATTAGCGCATCCATGATCCAATCCGACAGGTGACGCTGTCACAAAAAACTAGGGTCCTAAAGATGCGGTCCTAAAAATGCGGTCCTGAGAGTGCAGCCGCTCCAGTTGTGCAGGATTACCCTTCTCGATGTTGGTGGAGCTGTTTCATGATCTCTGCTGAGATCTTCAGAATGAACATTTTTATTGTCTAATTATTATTCACTAATTAAAGCTGCTTTTACATTCACACATTCAGACTTTCTCCTTTATAATATCATTTCAGAAGAGTATTCTTTGCAAATTCAAAATAGTGAAATCATATGAGCAGCCAGTAAATATCAGAGGACAGCAGTGTTCACAGTCAAGTAAATAGTGCTGCTGATGTTGGCTTGGGGTCATGCTTACATGCGATTTCAGGACTAATATTCAAAGTACCATGGTAAAATATATCGGGAGCGTGTCATGAGTTGGATGAATGAATGTGCACATATAAAACTAACTTTACCTCAATAGCATGGTGTAGTAATATTAGTAAAGCACTTTCACACCAAACAGGGCATTTAATAACAGTGAAAACATTAGACAACTGCAGAAATGGATTATACCAACATTTACTGTGCATTTACTCATTTAGTTTCACCACATAAAGCATTTAAAATGTGCAGTCCTGTTATATACAGAGCCAAACATGATAAAAGAGATAATAAAGGAGACTTTGGCTGACTCCAGTGTGTTTAATCTCACTCAGATCAGTCAACATGTCCGCTTTAGGATCCTCTAAATAGTTTCTGGAAGCAGTGGAGAAACCAGAGCAACATCAGGAGTGGTCTACTGTATCTGTGCTGTGGTGCATCATGGGAAGTGGAAGAGACCAAATGAAGGCTTTTATTTATTTAGTTTTTACTAAATAGCCTTTATACGTTTACATGGCTGTTGAATATTGTGATATTTCCCCCAGTGATGGAAGAAACTGATCTCTCTAAAGCATCAAATCAATTGATCGAATAACTTCTTTGCAAAACCACTAGCTGATTAAGTGTTTGTATGAAACACCACTCGCTGGTGACCCCTGCTGCTTAATACATGTAAATGCATCAAACTCTGGCCAAAACTGTAAAAGCCCTTGCCAACATGCTGTAAATGTTTATGTAAAATGCCAAATGCACATCGCTTGGAATCACTCGCTTTTTTATGTAAACAGTGAACATTCCTGCTGCTAATGAATTTATAATGAAGATTATTGCAAACGCTTAGCCAATGTTGCAGATCTGTTTTATCTGTTTAGTTAATTTCATCAAGCTTATTTAATCTTCATCTGTATGATCTTTTATACATCATTTTCATGTTTTTTCTTTCTAACTGAGTCTAATAAATATAATTCTTGATGTTTCATCATAAAAATATTTGATAATTTTAATAAATGAACCTAATATAATCTAAAAAATGTAAAATTGTTGACATTAGTAGTTTGTCATTCATTCACTTATTTTATTTTCGGCTTAGTCCCTTTAATAATCTGGGGTTGCCACAGTGGAATGAACCGCCTTTTTAAGTTTGTAATTTTCTTTTTTTTTTTGCAATATCTCATTTGATTTTAAATATTTTATCTTTCTATACCGACAGATGTTTGGTGAACAAACTATTATTTTAATGAATATAAGTGTTAAATAAAACTGTTTGGGATTCATGTTTAACAGTGGCTGTACTCATTTATGCTGAGCACTGTATATGTATGTTTATCTCTCTTTTCCCCTCATAGTTAAATCTGAAATTGATATATATGAACATGTATCAGTGCTTGCTACTTAAATTAAACATACTTATTTTCAATGCTAATAGCTGGAAAATATATGTAAATAGCCAATAACATGGAGTGACTGTAAAACACTGTATTTTCAAGTAGCATTGACAATAAAACTAACATATAAATCACTAAGATTAATCTTAGCCTGGTTATTATTCTGCTCTGGAGTTCAGGCTAGCTGCAGAGAATAAACCTCCATAGCAATTTAATTCAGTTTAATTTAATCTGCTTCCATGCAAATGAGTCAAAGTTAAACTCAAACAAAATAACTTCAAAAGCTTAACTCAGTGTTTTATTTTGATGCATCATCTCCCACAGCAGACCAGTTAACAATTATATAAGATGATGCTTACTGAAATAGTTTCAGGAACAATTGCACTCTATTTAATCTTGCATGTCATTTCAGATGATTGAGAAGTTAGTTTCATCATTACTTCTGATATTTCCACTTAATTTGCATTTGCTAATTAACTAGCAAGTAAAGCATTTACATATATTTTAATCTTTGGGACGATTGTAAGAGACCCCACTAAATCAGCTATACTTCTCAACAATGGTAACCCCATAAAAACATTTTTATTAGTAATGACAGTTTTTATGTTCAATACTTATTCTACATAATATACAGATTAAAATGCAGAAATAAAGAAAACAAAGTATTAAAAAACAACAGAGATATAAGTTATTTAAACTGACCTAAAGCACACTCAACAGAGAACAAACGTGATTGGTGCAAAACCACGAATACTAATGAGTCATTTGCATATGGTCTATTCTCTAATAAAACACGATTTTAAAGGTTTTATAAGCTTAAATATGATAATCAAAGTATGGGAAAACAATCTAGATATCAGATAATCAAATTCTGAATGAAAATATGCAAACAAGAACAAAGAAAAACACAAACAAACAAATGGTCATGAGAAAACTCACCACTGCCGAAATGCTGTGTCTCAACACCTGGTCAACGGGCCAGACTCATCTTTTCTTCAGGGTAATGCTCCCAACGGTTATCCTTTATGAGGATGATGTCGGTTTGGTTCTTGCATTGCCTTAGAGGAGACATCTGGTAGAAGAATGATATATCTACATAGATATATCCGCCAGATTGAACCTCGACCTGGCCTCTTAAATTATTTTCATTTATTATTGAGTAGGAGGTCAGGAACATCTCTCTGGATATCTCTTGTCACATTTAGGACTAATTCTAAGGCTATCTTGGCCATATAGAACCTCTTGCATGTTGACTAGAGATACCCTGGAGAAAATCAGCATGGGGAAGGAGAAGGCAATGACCAGTTCATGGCTAACTTCTACTCCTGAATCTACGTGTTAGGTTCAGCTGATTTGGGCAAGGGCTCTCATGTTCCTTGGAGAAATCTGGGGACCTGGGAGTCTGGTCTCTGGACTAGCCAGAGTAGGCCCCAAACAGAGACTCCTTCAGACTCTTCTCGGGTGGCCTGGGCAACCTTGCGGTGTTAACAAAAGGTCACTTGGGGGAGTGGTAAGTATTCAGCCCCCCTGGGTCCACTTGGACAGCACGCAGGGAAGGTGGCCGGGGGCGAACAGGCCTTAAATGAAGCCCAGTCTTCTACTGGTGATTAGCACCTCCACACAACAGCACATTGTGCATCAACACCACCTACACCAGTCATTCGAGAACTTTTCAAAAAGTCATCAATTCAAACATGAGATCTACTGAAGACGTGTAACCCCAGAATTTACTAGGATTAAGGTTAAGTAAGATTAGTACTTCCATAGGGACACTTTAAAACACCAAATCTCAAATTATAACTTTACAACTTTTCAGAATGACCAGATTTTCCCTCTTTAAGATCAATTATTTCCCTGAGAAGCTTTAAAATATTTATTATTCTTAAACTTGTGACCCAGAACTTTTGAGAAAAAAACCCTATATACCTTCTCCAGAACATCTGTAGTGTACATGGCTGGTTTCAAAAATACGATCTTCTGTAATTCCCAGAACCTCTCAGTGAAAGTAACCACACTTCACTTTTACAATATCTCAATTTCATGGGGATATTGGAACCTCTTCACCTTTAAATATTTCAACTTTACCAGTTCCAGTTTCCTCTTCAAAAAATCTCAAATTTAAATGAAAACATCAAGTATCAAGAATTCCTTTTGGCAGTGAGAATCCTTTCAAAAACAAAAGCCCTCACTTTAAGGCTCTTAAGCAATGAAAATCACAGTTTGGTTCTATTGTGAATAGTTTTTTTCTCTTCACATAGCGTGCTTGTAGACGTTTACAACTACACAATGGCAGACTGTACATCTATTTCCAAAATTTGTCAGACGGTAGTCCATGTCATTTGCAGTGTCTCATGTAGAAGTTAACCCTTTGGGAGATATTTCTAATGACTGGTTTAAAATCGGTCCAGAACCTTAACAATATAATTTGCCAGGCAGCTGCTTTGAGGTTTATTCACATTAACATTAACATTTCTTGAACATTCATACAAACTTCTATCTATTATAACTGTTCGGGCTAAGGATCTTTGAGGATGTGCATGCTTCATTTTCACATCAGGTATGAGGTTTAAATCAGCTCAGTTTTCAGAGATTAATTTCGGTGTTTAATTTTCACTGCTGAAAGTCCAAACAATGAGAAATCCATTCATGCTCAACTACACAAGCCCCAAACCAAGCGAGCCAGTTTGCCAACCGACCAAAGTAAAGGGGAAAAATAACCTCAAACCAGGCTCAGTTGGGCATGAGCATTTCTCCTCTGGCCAAACTTCCTGTACAGAGCTGCAGTCTAGGCACCGGAGGCTGGAGAATGGTGGACATCTGTTGTGGAGAAGCTGCAGATGGGAGAGGTCACTGGCTGGTGTACAGACTTACCCTTCAGGATCAATACGTAGACTCGTGGGTCACTTTAGAGTCTTAAAGGAATCAATCTCATGCTCTGATACACTAGGAGCTCCCTCTAATACTGGGTGTTAAGGCATTGAGGGCTTTGTAGGTAAACCATAACATTGTAAATTATATATTTAATAGGGAGTCAATGCCCTGAAAGAACAGGAGTAATGTTATTTCTTAGTTCTAGAAAGCACTCTAGCAGATGCATTTTGAACCATCTGCAGTTTGTTAGTGAGGCCAGCAGGGCAACTGCCTAGTAACTCATTACAGAAGTCTAACCGAGAGGTCATGAAAGCATGAATAAGCTTTTCTGCATCAGTTATTGATCGCTTGTCAAAGTTTGGCAACATTAAGATGAAAAAATTGAGGTTTGCAGATGCTTAATCTGGCCTTACACGGGTTGCTGTCAGAAATGGCCCCTAAATTACTGACTGAAGATGAGGACTAGGTTAGGGCAGACGTGTCAGCTCTACAAAGCTGACCAATCGCAGCTTGCTCTATTCATTGAGGTGTGCATCAGTGTCTGACTGCCACAGCATGGGCTACGTGACCATGCACAGGTTGTGCTGAAGCATACTTGTGTGCTTGATGCAGAAGTATAAATACGCCTGTAGGAGTGCTGTTTCTGTGCTATGAGATTCTCTACATCCAGATTAATTTTTCATAAACTTTAGCTGCTTTTCCACTCATGCTGAATCGTTTTCCAAATGGAACTGCTCCATTTTGTGCCAAACTGGGCCAGGCAGCACTAATATGGTTTTATTTTCCACTCATGTTGTAACAGCTCCTTGAAACACTACACAACCAATCAGTAGTTGCCTTTAATGCAATGTAAACTGCTCCCTTTGTTCAATTAAACTCAATAGCTGAAAAACTTGAAGTTAATAAAAACAAAAACAAACAAGTGACTAAACACTGCTATGCCGTTCTATCATATTGGGGTTCTACATATAGGTACATATCACAGCACCTTTTTTAGAGGTCGTATGTTGCGCGCCTCTGGCAACATTTTATTTGGAGGGGAAATGACTAATGTAACAATTGAAATGTTTGCAGGGGAATAAACGCATTTAAGATCTCTGAACATAACAAAATTAAACTATGATAATGCAACAGTGCATTTGTATTACAATAGCAGAAATATATTTTGGATGGGCCTTGTCAAAAGTGAGCGGGCACTGTACTTTAATTTTTACAATCTATAAGTTGATTATATAACATGCTACCTTTTGATGGTAAAATATAACCTTTTAAACCAGGGGTGTCAAACTCAATTGCTGGAGGGCAGAAGCCCTGCACAGTTTAGTTCCAACCCTGCTCCATCACACTTACCTGTAGGTTTCAAACAACTCTGAAGGACTCAATTAGTTTGATCAGTTTAGTTCCAACCCTAATTAAACACTTATTCAGAGCTGCGGCCCTTTTGGAACTGAGTTTGACACGTGTTAAACAATGACTTAAGTATTCAAACATTAAATAATGAACGCAGCAAGTGAAAAACTAATGTGAAAGGATATAAAGCACTATTTATCAGCTTGACATTTTTAGAAAATTTTTGCATAGCTACCCAGTATATATTAAAGATCAGGGAACAAAACAACAAATGTTACACAGCCCCATAAATGTCAAACTTGTGTATAACTGAATCATATAATGGCCTACAGCTGAAATGCTGAAAATTGCTCATTTATTAACATGTCAAAACATAGTGATTATTTTGAGAGCACTACCGACAATTATTAAATTCATTCATGTGACAAGTTTAGAGCATATATAGACTAAGAAATCATGCAACGGTACCTTGGACAGCAGTGCTGCTCTGTAAAGCTTTAGAGCAGTCAAAAAATGATTGAAAATTGACTTTCTACCATAGGCTTCGATGATAAGCATTTCTTATTTGCTTTATTCGATGCGCAGCAGGAAAAAATCTCAGTACATGTAGTCATTTGTTTAGTTCTCTCCTGGTTCAGAGCGAGATTTGTGCTACCAAATACAGTGCTGCATGCAATAAACTTGCATCAGTCAGGTGAATTAAAGGTCTCAATTGCTTAGAATGTCAATCAAATTATTTAACTCTAGCCATTAATAAAATAGGCTTTCATTATTTTAGATGACTGGTTGTGTAAAACGAAACCGTGTGTAAAACGAAACCGTGTGTAAAACGAAACCGTGTGTAAAACGAAACCGTGTGAGATTCACTTCTCTTCCAGAGACTGCTCTATGGTTTAAACCTTTTTAAAACCATTGTTAGACCTGTGTAATTTTTCTTGTATTAATGAAGTGTTTACTTGTGGATGTCTGTCTAGCATGCTTCTGAGCCAGCTGTGGTAGCTTGGTAAAAGCCCTCACATCACTCAATCTATTGGCACAGTTCAACACTGTTGTCTAACCATTCTTAGAATTCCAGGCTAAGAATGGTTTGTAATTGTGCTACATGGTTCCAGGCTCAGTGGAGAAACAATTAACTGTACTGAAGGGTTCTTAACAGTTTGGCACGATAGTGGGAAAGCGGTTATTTCTTTGTTAAAGTTGAGCAGATGCTTTTTTTATTTTTTTATTTTTTTATTTTTATAAATAGTATCTTTGATAGAAAATTAGACTATTTCTAACCTGCTATTTCTAATTTAGCATTAAGCAGTTAATTTTTTTTAAAGAGGCTTGGTAAATGCTATTATACATTTTAGGAACTAATTGTAAAAGTGGGGATGAATTAAACCACTATTCTTGGATCATCTTTATTACACAGCATTTTAAATAGTGCATCTACTTTTTCTGGAATGGAATATTGCCCTGACCCCTTCATGCAACCACAAGGGTTTCTTTCATTTTAAATGAGCTTAGATGAAGCTTGAATCTATAGAAAGGGGATTATAAAATGGCAATTTAATCTTAACCTAAAAATTAACCTTAACTCTTTGCTCGTCTCTGTCCTATCCCATATGGACTGTGGGGATGGACTCAAGACTGCTGTGTGAACCTGAATCCCAGAAAGGCTGGAGTGCATGGCCTAAAAAGGTCTAACATCCTTAGGTTCCTCATTCTGAACTGTCAAGTAGAAATATATGGCATAACATCGGCAGTAACTAAATTTAATGTGGATGAAACAGCCCTAACCAACCCCCACCCCTAAACAGAAGCTTGGCTTGTATTTGAATCACGTCCATACTTATTAATTGAAACTGCTCTAACCCAACCAAAAGGGGTTTGGTGATTATTCAGATCATTTTAATGTCAGATCATCTATTGGATCTTTTCAACCATAGGCTTCGATGATAAGCATTTCTTATTTGCTTTATTCGATGCGCAGTAGGAAAGTCTCAGTGCATGTAGTCATTGGTTTAATTCTCTCCTGGATCAGAGCGAGATATGTGCTACCAAATACAGTGCTGCGTGGAATAAACTTGCGTCAGTCAGGCAAATTAAAGGTCTTATATGCTCAGGATGTCAATCAAATTATTAAACTCACCATTAAGAGAATCTCTACATCCAGATTAATTTTTCATAAACTTTAGCTGCTCTTGTGTGAGGTGTGCATCAGTGTCTGACTGCCACAGCATGGGCTACGTGACCATGCACAGGTTGTGCTGAAGCATACTTGTGTGCTTGATGCAGAAGTATAAATACGCCTGTAGGAGTGCTGTTTCTGTGCTATGAGATTCTCTACATCCAGATTAATTTTCCATAAACTTTAGCTACTTTTTAACTCATGCTGAATCGTTTTCTAAATGGAACTGCTCCATTTTGTTGCAAAACTGGGCCAGGCAGCACTAATGCGGTTTTTTTCCACTCATGCTGCAACAGCTCTTTGAAACATTATACAACCAATCCGTAGTTGCCTTTAATGCAATGTAAACCGCTCCCTTTGTTCAATTAAACTCAATAGCTGAAACTTTTTACAGCACTTTTTAAATTTTTTTATATATATATTTTTTTTTTTTTTTAAGAGGTCATGTTGCGCGCCTCTGGCTAAATTTTATTACAAAAGCAGAAATATATTTTGGTTGAGCCTTGTCAAAAGTGAGCGGGCACTTAAATGTCACAACTTTAATTTTTACAATCTATAAGTTAATTATATAACATGCTACATTTTGATGGTAAAATATAACCCTTTAAACCAGGGGTGTCGACCTCAATTCCTGGAGGGCTGAAGCCCTGCACAGTTTAGTTCCAACTCGCTTACCCGTAGGTTTCAAACAAGCCTAAAGGACTCAATTAGTTTGATCAGGTGTGTTTAATTGGGGTTGGAACTAAACTGTGCAGAGCTGTGGCCCTTTTGGAATGGAGTTTGATACCTGTTAATGGCTAAGTATTAAACATTAAATGAACTCAGCAAGTGAAATAAACGAATGTGATTGCATCAGGATATAAAGCACTATTTATCAGCTTGACATTCTTAGAAAATATTTGCATAGTTACCCAGTATATATTAAAGATCAGGGAACAAAACAACAAGCGTTACACAGCCCCATAAATGTCAAACTTGTTTATAACTGAATCACATAATGGCCTACAGTTGAAATGCTGAAAATTGCTCTAACATGTCAACCTAGTGATTATTTTGAGAGCACTACCGACAATTAGTTTATTAAATTAATTGATGTGACTAGTTTATCAGAGCATATAGACTAAGAATTCATACAACAGTACCTTGGACAGCAGTGCCACTCTGTAAAGCTTAAGAACAGTCAAAAATGATTGAAAGTTGACTTTCTACCATAGGCTTCGATGATAAACATTTCTTAATTGCTTTATTCAATGTGCAGCAGGAAAAAGTCTGCATGTAGTCATTGGTTTAATTCTCTCCTGGGTCAGAGTGAGATTTGTGCTGCCAAATACAGTGCTGCGTGCAATAAACTTGCGTCAGTGAGGCGAATTAAAGGTCTCAATTGCTCAGGATGTAAATCAAATTATTAAACGCAAGCCATTAATAAAAAATAGGCTATTTCATTATTTTAGATGACTGGTTAGAAAAAAACAATGTATAAAATAAGTCAATGAAATAACTTTATTCATGAGTTATTCACTTCTCTTCCAGAGACTGCTCTATGGTTTAAACCCTTTTAAACTATTGTCTGACCTGTATAAATTGCTTATATTAAATTGTGTTTACTTGATGTCTGGCTAGCATGCTTCTGAGCCAGCTGTGGTAGCTTGGTAACCGCCCTGACATCAACACTAGAATTTATTGGCACAGTTAAGCACGGTTGTCTAACCATGCTTGCAATTCCAGGCTGAGAACAGTTTGTAATCGTGCTACATGGTTCCAGGCTCAGTGGAGAAACAACTGTAACTGTACTGAAGGCTTCTTAAAGGGTCACGAAACACCAAAACACATTTTTTGAGCTGTTGACAGTCGTATATGTGTCCCACACTGCTAAAAACACTATTAGGACACCTATATTTCACTAAAAAGTGTAAATTGGTTGTTTTTGCGTTATTTCAAGCAAATTCGTACTTCCTGTTTGAAACGAATTTTTAAAGCTGCGTCATGGTCATGACATAATAGCGTGTATACCAGCGTGCAGACTGGACGACTGTGCCAGAGTGTGCCTTATTACGTCTTACAGTGTGATGCATTAATGCATGAGTTAGGCTTGGTTCAAACCAATCAGCGCGCTCTATTGTGCAACTTCATTAATATTCATTAGTGTCACCGTCTTTACACCACAGAGACGCCACGTTGTGTTGGCAAAACAAGCGTGAAGTGTTGCTTTTACAGTTCGCTGCCATTAAGTTTCGTTTTCATTTTCTCTCTGTGAGAGCTTATCTGGATCACGTGTGGATTACAGTGTATGCGACGCTCGACAACAATAATTTACGTGTCTAAGGGGGATTATTGTTTACCTGAGAGCTGTTCTCATCTGCAAACGCTGAAATCCGGATTCCAGATGTAGTCTTCTCTTCATAAAGACGCGGCTCTAGTTGCTGGTGATTGTCCTGTCTCTACAGATTTGGTAAGTGAGCGACCAGTGCTCTTTGTATATTCAGTTTGTTCGTATCAAATAAGTTAACTATTGCATTGAGTGCAAACATGTTAGCACCGCATTTTGTGACCGGAATAACACACGCGGCTTTCGGACGCTACCTGCCGTGTGCATCTAAGTTTCCGGGAAATGCTGAGGTTTTTTTTCTGTCATTCGCCGTGCGGTATCAAACATTGCATGAAAAATACACGCTTAGAGCAGTTCCTCGAAACAAATATCTCATTTGTCGCGAGGGGCATGAATGAATTCCCTGAATGAAAGAGCCGAACTGCAGTTAAAGTCCGACATTTAATAATTTGGCAAATAATTCGACTACAGATATCCATGTAGGTTAAACACCATCCCTTTCTCCTGTGTATTTTGACTGAAACTCGCGCGTGCCCAAATAGACACTCCCACACCCTCCCACTTTAGTTTCTCCGACACTCCCCCCTAAACAGAGCTGGACACCCCCACTTTTCTGACTTTTTCCAAAGAAGAGGTGTGAAAACACCCTGCTGAAACGAGGGGGTTTCATGGCCCTTTAAAGGTTTGGCATGATAGTGGGAAAGCAGTTATTTCTTTGAGTTGAGCAGATGACATTTTTATAGTATCTTTGATAAATTAGACTATCAAACCTGCTTTTTAAAATTTAGCATTAAGCTTTTTTTTTTTTTTTTTTTTTTTTTTTAAAAGAGGCTTGGTGACTGCTATTATAAATTTTAGGAACTAATTCTAAAAGTAGGGATGAATTAAACAAACTATTCTTGGATCATCTTTATTACCCAGCATTTTGAATGGTGTCTACTTTTTCTGTACTGGAATATTGCCGTGACCCATACACGTGACCACAATGGTTTCTTTTTTTTCTTTGCTTTTAAAATGAGTTTAGATTAAGCTTGGATCTATATAAAGGGGAGAATTAAATGGCAATTAAATCTTAACCTAAAAATTAACCTAACTCTTTGCTCACCTGTGTCCTGTCCCATATGGACTGTGTGGATGGACTCAAGACCTGTGTGTGAACCTGAAGCCCAGAAAGGCTGGGAATGCATGACCTAAAAAGGTCTAACATCCTTAGTTTCCTCATTAAGAAGCAAGTAGAAAAAATATAGCAGCAAATATGGCCTAACATCAGCAGTAACTAAATTAATGTGGATGAAACGGCCCTAACCAACTCCCACCCCTAAACTGGAAGCTTGGCATGTATTTGGATCATGTTGATACTTTTTTTTATAAATTGTAACTGCACTAACTCAACCATAAGGGGTTTGCTGATTATTCGGATCATTTTAATGTCAGATCATCTATTGGATCTTTTGTGTGTCAGTTTCATCTGTATCTACATCTTGGTCATCTGGATTTCCTTAGTGCAACCTTTTGAAAACTGTCATCAGTTTAACAATCCTTTTATCTCTTTGAACACCAGCCTGTTATCTTGGATCAATATCATTTTCTTGGCTGCTATGTCAGTTGCATCATTTCCATCCACACACCAATCATAGATCTTTCACAAAGATTTCTCAATATTCAGGTCTTTCTTGCATTGTCTTAGCCTGATTTTGAATCCACTTCATCCTACTTTTTTGTAGATCAGAATATACCACTTTCTTACACCTAACACTAACCACAAGGGTTTCTTAACCAATCCTAACCGAACTGCTCAAGCAACAAATCATTTCTTAAAGCATTTAAGAAAAATTGACTAAACCATGTCTACCCTTAAGTCAAACTTAATTGTAAATAACAACCTTCCCTTAAACTTAACCCTAAAACCAGATGTTTTGTAACTGAAGAACATTACATAATTTAACACATCCTAAAAAAAAATCTGGTCAAATATCAAGTTGAGAACATTACCTCTACTAAACTTTACCTCAAATAAACTGATTTAGTAGTTAATTATTAATATATTAATATATTATAAAATAGCGAACTAGGGGTAGAGCGAACTAGGGGTAGAGCGAACTAGGGGTAGAGCGAACTAGGGGTAGAGCGAACTAGGGGTAGAGCGAACTAGGGGTAGAGCGAACTAGGGGTAGAGCGAACTAGGGGTAGAGCGAACTAGGGGTAGAGCGAACTAGGGGTAGAGCGAACTAGGGGTAGAGCGAACTAGGGGTAGAGCGAACTAGGGGTAGAGCGAACTAGGGGTAGAGCGAACTAGGGGTAGAGGGTTAGGGTTAGGGTTAGGGTTAGGGTGAAGAAAAATCCAGAGGTTGGACTGAGTCCATCCCCGGTTATGCACGGTCCATCGACATCAACTGCCCGCCACGCCCGCGGCGTCCGGGTCGGCCGAACGGATCCGAACGACATCGAGAAAGGCCAGCGTCAGCCCGCAACACAACCAAATTGCTGTGAAAAAATTACCCACCTAGTTTTAGGTATGTGTACAGCGCTAATTCAGCATTTGGGGTAGGGTTCGGGGTCTTAGGGTCCCTGATCTTAGGGCTCTAGGCACTTGGGTTAAGTTTTAGGTGTGAAAGGTCACCCGGGTTGGGTTTAGAGGTGTGTTGAAGAGTGCAGTCGATGTTTGTAAATAATAAAGTTTTGTTTTTGTGGACTTAATACATTTATTTTACTTTCCCATGAGATTAAATAATGCGGCTCTCTCCCATTTGCGTTTTGAAATGGAGGCACTAAATATACTGCTCAAACCTGATCGCGACGTTTCGGAGTTTCTTTTCCTTCCTCAGGCTAGTTTGAGCAACTGAATGGCTGGAATACTTCACATCAGCTCATTTATATAGACTTCTCAGTGGGCGTGGCTTCCTAACACTCTCTCTCTCTCTGTTTTCACACTTTCTCGATGTTTCGATTTTTCTCGATGTTTCCCAAAACTGAATATCGGCACTTTGTGGTGCGTCATAAACTTAGCGTTATACTTTCTGCTGTCCTGTTGTGTACTTTTTGACACCAATTTATTAAATGTTCCAAGCTGGAGACTCATTTCCCCGACATCGATGGATCCGCCGGCGTTCCCGTCCGCAGCAGGCGAGGTGCAGAGCTGGAGGCACTGGCTGGGTTAGGGTGAAGAAAAATCCAGAGGTTGGACTGAGTCCATCCCCGGTTATGCACGGTCCATCGACATCAACTGCCCGCCACGCCCGCGGCGTCCGGGTCGGCCGAACGGATCCGAACGACATCGAGAAAGGCCAGCGTCAGCCCGCAACACAACCAAATTGCTGTGAAAAAATTACCCACCTAGTTTTAGGTATGTGTACAGCGCTAATTCAGCATTTGGGGTAGGGTTCGGGGTCTTAGGGTCCCTGATCTTAGGGCTCTAGGCACTTGGGTTAAGTTTTAGGTGTGAAAGGTCACCCGGGTTGGGTTTAGAGGTGTGTTGAAGAGTGCAGTCGATGTTTGTAAATAATAAAGTTTTGTTTTTGTGGACTTAATACATTTATTTTACTTTCCCATGAGATTAAATAATGCGGCTCTCTCCCATTTGCGTTTTGAAATGGAGGCACTAAATATACTGCTCAAACCTGATCGCGACGTTTCGGAGTTTCTTTTCCTTCCTCAGGCTAGTTTGAGCAACTGAATGGCTGGAATACTTCACATCAGCTCATTTATATAGACTTCTCAGTGGGCGTGGCTTCCTAACACTCTCTCTCTCTCTGTTTTCACACTTTCTCGATGTTTCGATTTTTCTCGATGTTTCCCAAAACTGAATATCGGCACTTTGTGGTGCGTCATAAACTTAGCGTTATACTTTCTGCTGTCCTGTTGTGTACTTTTTGACACCAATTTATTAAATGTTCCAAGCTGGAGACTCATTTCCCCGACATCGATGGATCCGCCGGCGTTCCCGTCCGCAGCAGGCGAGGTGCAGAGCTGGAGGCACTGGCTGGGTTAGGGTGAAGAAAAATCCAGAGGTTGGACTGAGTCCATCCCCGGTTATGCACGGTCCATCGACATCAACTGCCCGCCACGCCCGCGGCGTCCGGGTCGGCCGAACGGATCCGAACGACATCGAGAAAGGCCAGCGTCAGCCCGCAACACAACCAAATTGCTGTGAAAAAATTACCCACCTAGTTTTAGGTATGTGTACAGCGCTAATTCAGCATTTGGGGTAGGGTTCGGGGTCTTAGGGTCCCTGATCTTAGGGCTCTAGGCACTTGGGTTAAGTTTTAGGTGTGAAAGGTCACCCGGGTTGGGTTTAGAGGTGTGTTGAAGAGTGCAGTCGATGTTTGTAAATAATAAAGTTTTGTTTTTGTGGACTTAATACATTTATTTTACTTTCCCATGAGATTAAATAATGCGGCTCTCTCCCATTTGCGTTTTGAAATGGAGGCACTAAATATACTGCTCAAACCTGATCGCGACGTTTCGGAGTTTCTTTTCCTTCCTCAGGCTAGTTTGAGCAACTGAATGGCTGGAATACTTCACATCAGCTCATTTATATAGACTTCTCAGTGGGCGTGGCTTCCTAACACTCTCTCTCTCTCTGTTTTCACACTTTCTCGATGTTTCGATTTTTCTCGATGTTTCCCAAAACTGAATATCGGCACTTTGTGGTGCGTCATAAACTTAGCGTTATACTTTCTGCTGTCCTGTTGTGTACTTTTTGACACCAATTTATTAAATGTTCCAAGCTGGAGACTCATTTCCCCGACATCGATGGATCCGCCGGCGTTCCCGTCCGCAGCAGGCGAGGTGCAGAGCTGGAGGCACTGGCTGGGTTAGGGTGAAGAAAAATCCAGAGGTTGGACTGAGTCCATCCCCGGTTATGCACGGTCCATCGACATCAACTGCCCGCCACGCCCGCGGCGTCCGGGTCGGCCGAACGGATCCGAACGACATCGAGAAAGGCCAGCGTCAGCCCGCAACACAACCAAATTGCTGTGAAAAAATTACCCACCTAGTTTTAGGTATGTGTACAGCGCTAATTCAGCATTTGGGGTAGGGTTCGGGGTCTTAGGGTCCCTGATCTTAGGGCTCTAGGCACTTGGGTTAAGTTTTAGGTGTGAAAGGTCACCCGGGTTGGGTTTAGAGGTGTGTTGAAGAGTGCAGTCGATGTTTGTAAATAATAAAGTTTTGTTTTTGTGGACTTAATACATTTATTTTACTTTCCCATGAGATTAAATAATGCGGCTCTCTCCCATTTGCGTTTTGAAATGGAGGCACTAAATATACTGCTCAAACCTGATCGCGACGTTTCGGAGTTTCTTTTCCTTCCTCAGGCTAGTTTGAGCAACTGAATGGCTGGAATACTTCACATCAGCTCATTTATATAGACTTCTCAGTGGGCGTGGCTTCCTAACACTCTCTCTCTCTCTGTTTTCACACTTTCTCGATGTTTCGATTTTTCTCGATGTTTCCCAAAACTGAATATCGGCACTTTGTGGTGCGTCATAAACTTAGCGTTATACTTTCTGCTGTCCTGTTGTGTACTTTTTGACACCAATTTATTAAATGTTCCAAGCTGGAGACTCATTTCCCCGACATCGATGGATCCGCCGGCGTTCCCGTCCGCAGCAGGCGAGGTGCAGAGCTGGAGGCACTGGCTGGGTTAGGGTGAAGAAAAATCCAGAGGTTGGACTGAGTCCATCCCCGGTTATGCACGGTCCATCGACATCAACTGCCCGCCACGCCCGCGGCGTCCGGGTCGGCCGAACGGATCCGAACGACATCGAGAAAGGCCAGCGTCAGCCCGCAACACAACCAAATTGCTGTGAAAAAATTACCCACCTAGTTTTAGGTATGTGTACAGCGCTAATTCAGCATTTGGGGTAGGGTTCGGGGTCTTAGGGTCCCTGATCTTAGGGCTCTAGGCACTTGGGTTAAGTTTTAGGTGTGAAAGGTCACCCGGGTTGGGTTTAGAGGTGTGTTGAAGAGTGCAGTCGATGTTTGTAAATAATAAAGTTTTGTTTTTGTGGACTTAATACATTTATTTTACTTTCCCATGAGATTAAATAATGCGGCTCTCTCCCATTTGCGTTTTGAAATGGAGGCACTAAATATACTGCTCAAACCTGATCGCGACGTTTCGGAGTTTCTTTTCCTTCCTCAGGCTAGTTTGAGCAACTGAATGGCTGGAATACTTCACATCAGCTCATTTATATAGACTTCTCAGTGGGCGTGGCTTCCTAACACTCTCTCTCTCTCTGTTTTCACACTTTCTCGATGTTTCGATTTTTCTCGATGTTTCCCAAAACTGAATATCGGCACTTTGTGGTGCGTCATAAACTTAGCGTTATACTTTCTGCTGTCCTGTTGTGTACTTTTTGACACCAATTTATTAAATGTTCCAAGCTGGAGACTCATTTCCCCGACATCGATGGATCCGCCGGCGTTCCCGTCCGCAGCAGGCGAGGTGCAGAGCTGGAGGCACTGGCTGGGTTAGGGTGAAGAAAAATCCAGAGGTTGGACTGAGTCCATCCCCGGTTATGCACGGTCCATCGACATCAACTGCCCGCCACGCCCGCGGCGTCCGGGTCGGCCGAACGGATCCGAACGACATCGAGAAAGGCCAGCGTCAGCCCGCAACACAACCAAATTGCTGTGAAAAAATTACCCACCTAGTTTTAGGTATGTGTACAGCGCTAATTCAGCATTTGGGGTAGGGTTCGGGGTCTTAGGGTCCCTGATCTTAGGGCTCTAGGCACTTGGGTTAAGTTTTAGGTGTGAAAGGTCACCCGGGTTGGGTTTAGAGGTGTGTTGAAGAGTGCAGTCGATGTTTGTAAATAATAAAGTTTTGTTTTTGTGGACTTAATACATTTATTTTACTTTCCCATGAGATTAAATAATGCGGCTCTCTCCCATTTGCGTTTTGAAATGGAGGCACTAAATATACTGCTCAAACCTGATCGCGACGTTTCGGAGTTTCTTTTCCTTCCTCAGGCTAGTTTGAGCAACTGAATGGCTGGAATACTTCACATCAGCTCATTTATATAGACTTCTCAGTGGGCGTGGCTTCCTAACACTCTCTCTCTCTCTGTTTTCACACTTTCTCGATGTTTCGATTTTTCTCGATGTTTCCCAAAACTGAATATCGGCACTTTGTGGTGCGTCATAAACTTAGCGTTATACTTTCTGCTGTCCTGTTGTGTACTTTTTGACACCAATTTATTAAATGTTCCAAGCTGGAGACTCATTTCCCCGACATCGATGGATCCGCCGGCGTTCCCGTCCGCAGCAGGCGAGGTGCAGAGCTGGAGGCACTGGCTGGGTTAGGGTGAAGAAAAATCCAGAGGTTGGACTGAGTCCATCCCCGGTTATGCACGGTCCATCGACATCAACTGCCCGCCACGCCCGCGGCGTCCGGGTCGGCCGAACGGATCCGAACGACATCGAGAAAGGCCAGCGTCAGCCCGCAACACAACCAAATTGCTGTGAAAAAATTACCCACCTAGTTTTAGGTATGTGTACAGCGCTAATTCAGCATTTGGGGTAGGGTTCGGGGTCTTAGGGTCCCTGATCTTAGGGCTCTAGGCACTTGGGTTAAGTTTTAGGTGTGAAAGGTCACCCGGGTTGGGTTTAGAGGTGTGTTGAAGAGTGCAGTCGATGTTTGTAAATAATAAAGTTTTGTTTTTGTGGACTTAATACATTTATTTTACTTTCCCATGAGATTAAATAATGCGGCTCTCTCCCATTTGCGTTTTGAAATGGAGGCACTAAATATACTGCTCAAACCTGATCGCGACGTTTCGGAGTTTCTTTTCCTTCCTCAGGCTAGTTTGAGCAACTGAATGGCTGGAATACTTCACATCAGCTCATTTATATAGACTTCTCAGTGGGCGTGGCTTCCTAACACTCTCTCTCTCTCTGTTTTCACACTTTCTCGATGTTTCGATTTTTCTCGATGTTTCCCAAAACTGAATATCGGCACTTTGTGGTGCGTCATAAACTTAGCGTTATACTTTCTGCTGTCCTGTTGTGTACTTTTTGACACCAATTTATTAAATGTTCCAAGCTGGAGACTCATTTCCCCGACATCGATGGATCCGCCGGCGTTCCCGTCCGCAGCAGGCGAGGTGCAGAGCTGGAGGCACTGGCTGGGTTAGGGTGAAGAAAAATCCAGAGGTTGGACTGAGTCCATCCCCGGTTATGCACGGTCCATCGACATCAACTGCCCGCCACGCCCGCGGCGTCCGGGTCGGCCGAACGGATCCGAACGACATCGAGAAAGGCCAGCGTCAGCCCGCAACACAACCAAATTGCTGTGAAAAAATTACCCACCTAGTTTTAGGTATGTGTACAGCGCTAATTCAGCATTTGGGGTAGGGTTCGGGGTCTTAGGGTCCCTGATCTTAGGGCTCTAGGCACTTGGGTTAAGTTTTAGGTGTGAAAGGTCACCCGGGTTGGGTTTAGAGGTGTGTTGAAGAGTGCAGTCGATGTTTGTAAATAATAAAGTTTTGTTTTTGTGGACTTAATACATTTATTTTACTTTCCCATGAGATTAAATAATGCGGCTCTCTCCCATTTGCGTTTTGAAATGGAGGCACTAAATATACTGCTCAAACCTGATCGCGACGTTTCGGAGTTTCTTTTCCTTCCTCAGGCTAGTTTGAGCAACTGAATGGCTGGAATACTTCACATCAGCTCATTTATATAGACTTCTCAGTGGGCGTGGCTTCCTAACACTCTCTCTCTCTCTGTTTTCACACTTTCTCGATGTTTCGATTTTTCTCGATGTTTCCCAAAACTGAATATCGGCACTTTGTGGTGCGTCATAAACTTAGCGTTATACTTTCTGCTGTCCTGTTGTGTACTTTTTGACACCAATTTATTAAATGTTCCAAGCTGGAGACTCATTTCCCCGACATCGATGGATCCGCCGGCGTTCCCGTCCGCAGCAGGCGAGGTGCAGAGCTGGAGGCACTGGCTGGGTTAGGGTGAAGAAAAATCCAGAGGTTGGACTGAGTCCATCCCCGGTTATGCACGGTCCATCGACATCAACTGCCCGCCACGCCCGCGGCGTCCGGGTCGGCCGAACGGATCCGAACGACATCGAGAAAGGCCAGCGTCAGCCCGCAACACAACCAAATTGCTGTGAAAAAATTACCCACCTAGTTTTAGGTATGTGTACAGCGCTAATTCAGCATTTGGGGTAGGGTTCGGGGTCTTAGGGTCCCTGATCTTAGGGCTCTAGGCACTTGGGTTAAGTTTTAGGTGTGAAAGGTCACCCGGGTTGGGTTTAGAGGTGTGTTGAAGAGTGCAGTCGATGTTTGTAAATAATAAAGTTTTGTTTTTGTGGACTTAATACATTTATTTTACTTTCCCATGAGATTAAATAATGCGGCTCTCTCCCATTTGCGTTTTGAAATGGAGGCACTAAATATACTGCTCAAACCTGATCGCGACGTTTCGGAGTTTCTTTTCCTTCCTCAGGCTAGTTTGAGCAACTGAATGGCTGGAATACTTCACATCAGCTCATTTATATAGACTTCTCAGTGGGCGTGGCTTCCTAACACTCTCTCTCTCTCTGTTTTCACACTTTCTCGATGTTTCGATTTTTCTCGATGTTTCCCAAAACTGAATATCGGCACTTTGTGGTGCGTCATAAACTTAGCGTTATACTTTCTGCTGTCCTGTTGTGTACTTTTTGACACCAATTTATTAAATGTTCCAAGCTGGAGACTCATTTCCCCGACATCGATGGATCCGCCGGCGTTCCCGTCCGCAGCAGGCGAGGTGCAGAGCTGGAGGCACTGGCTGGGTTAGGGTGAAGAAAAATCCAGAGGTTGGACTGAGTCCATCCCCGGTTATGCACGGTCCATCGACATCAACTGCCCGCCACGCCCGCGGCGTCCGGGTCGGCCGAACGGATCCGAACGACATCGAGAAAGGCCAGCGTCAGCCCGCAACACAACCAAATTGCTGTGAAAAAATTACCCACCTAGTTTTAGGTATGTGTACAGCGCTAATTCAGCATTTGGGGTAGGGTTCGGGGTCTTAGGGTCCCTGATCTTAGGGCTCTAGGCACTTGGGTTAAGTTTTAGGTGTGAAAGGTCACCCGGGTTGGGTTTAGAGGTGTGTTGAAGAGTGCAGTCGATGTTTGTAAATAATAAAGTTTTGTTTTTGTGGACTTAATACATTTATTTTACTTTCCCATGAGATTAAATAATGCGGCTCTCTCCCATTTGCGTTTTGAAATGGAGGCACTAAATATACTGCTCAAACCTGATCGCGACGTTTCGGAGTTTCTTTTCCTTCCTCAGGCTAGTTTGAGCAACTGAATGGCTGGAATACTTCACATCAGCTCATTTATATAGACTTCTCAGTGGGCGTGGCTTCCTAACACTCTCTCTCTCTCTGTTTTCACACTTTCTCGATGTTTCGATTTTTCTCGATGTTTCCCAAAACTGAATATCGGCACTTTGTGGTGCGTCATAAACTTAGCGTTATACTTTCTGCTGTCCTGTTGTGTACTTTTTGACACCAATTTATTAAATGTTCCAAGCTGGAGACTCATTTCCCCGACATCGATGGATCCGCCGGCGTTCCCGTCCGCAGCAGGCGAGGTGCAGAGCTGGAGGCACTGGCTGGGTTAGGGTGAAGAAAAATCCAGAGGTTGGACTGAGTCCATCCCCGGTTATGCACGGTCCATCGACATCAACTGCCCGCCACGCCCGCGGCGTCCGGGTCGGCCGAACGGATCCGAACGACATCGAGAAAGGCCAGCGTCAGCCCGCAACACAACCAAATTGCTGTGAAAAAATTACCCACCTAGTTTTAGGTATGTGTACAGCGCTAATTCAGCATTTGGGGTAGGGTTCGGGGTCTTAGGGTCCCTGATCTTAGGGCTCTAGGCACTTGGGTTAAGTTTTAGGTGTGAAAGGTCACCCGGGTTGGGTTTAGAGGTGTGTTGAAGAGTGCAGTCGATGTTTGTAAATAATAAAGTTTTGTTTTTGTGGACTTAATACATTTATTTTACTTTCCCATGAGATTAAATAATGCGGCTCTCTCCCATTTGCGTTTTGAAATGGAGGCACTAAATATACTGCTCAAACCTGATCGCGACGTTTCGGAGTTTCTTTTCCTTCCTCAGGCTAGTTTGAGCAACTGAATGGCTGGAATACTTCACATCAGCTCATTTATATAGACTTCTCAGTGGGCGTGGCTTCCTAACACTCTCTCTCTCTCTGTTTTCACACTTTCTCGATGTTTCGATTTTTCTCGATGTTTCCCAAAACTGAATATCGGCACTTTGTGGTGCGTCATAAACTTAGCGTTATACTTTCTGCTGTCCTGTTGTGTACTTTTTGACACCAATTTATTAAATGTTCCAAGCTGGAGACTCATTTCCCCGACATCGATGGATCCGCCGGCGTTCCCGTCCGCAGCAGGCGAGGTGCAGAGCTGGAGGCACTGGCTGGGTTAGGGTGAAGAAAAATCCAGAGGTTGGACTGAGTCCATCCCCGGTTATGCACGGTCCATCGACATCAACTGCCCGCCACGCCCGCGGCGTCCGGGTCGGCCGAACGGATCCGAACGACATCGAGAAAGGCCAGCGTCAGCCCGCAACACAACCAAATTGCTGTGAAAAAATTACCCACCTAGTTTTAGGTATGTGTACAGCGCTAATTCAGCATTTGGGGTAGGGTTCGGGGTCTTAGGGTCCCTGATCTTAGGGCTCTAGGCACTTGGGTTAAGTTTTAGGTGTGAAAGGTCACCCGGGTTGGGTTTAGAGGTGTGTTGAAGAGTGCAGTCGATGTTTGTAAATAATAAAGTTTTGTTTTTGTGGACTTAATACATTTATTTTACTTTCCCATGAGATTAAATAATGCGGCTCTCTCCCATTTGCGTTTTGAAATGGAGGCACTAAATATACTGCTCAAACCTGATCGCGACGTTTCGGAGTTTCTTTTCCTTCCTCAGGCTAGTTTGAGCAACTGAATGGCTGGAATACTTCACATCAGCTCATTTATATAGACTTCTCAGTGGGCGTGGCTTCCTAACACTCTCTCTCTCTCTGTTTTCACACTTTCTCGATGTTTCGATTTTTCTCGATGTTTCCCAAAACTGAATATCGGCACTTTGTGGTGCGTCATAAACTTAGCGTTATACTTTCTGCTGTCCTGTTGTGTACTTTTTGACACCAATTTATTAAATGTTCCAAGCTGGAGACTCATTTCCCCGACATCGATGGATCCGCCGGCGTTCCCGTCCGCAGCAGGCGAGGTGCAGAGCTGGAGGCACTGGCTGGGTTAGGGTGAAGAAAAATCCAGAGGTTGGACTGAGTCCATCCCCGGTTATGCACGGTCCATCGACATCAACTGCCCGCCACGCCCGCGGCGTCCGGGTCGGCCGAACGGATCCGAACGACATCGAGAAAGGCCAGCGTCAGCCCGCAACACAACCAAATTGCTGTGAAAAAATTACCCACCTAGTTTTAGGTATGTGTACAGCGCTAATTCAGCATTTGGGGTAGGGTTCGGGGTCTTAGGGTCCCTGATCTTAGGGCTCTAGGCACTTGGGTTAAGTTTTAGGTGTGAAAGGTCACCCGGGTTGGGTTTAGAGGTGTGTTGAAGAGTGCAGTCGATGTTTGTAAATAATAAAGTTTTGTTTTTGTGGACTTAATACATTTATTTTACTTTCCCATGAGATTAAATAATGCGGCTCTCTCCCATTTGCGTTTTGAAATGGAGGCACTAAATATACTGCTCAAACCTGATCGCGACGTTTCGGAGTTTCTTTTCCTTCCTCAGGCTAGTTTGAGCAACTGAATGGCTGGAATACTTCACATCAGCTCATTTATATAGACTTCTCAGTGGGCGTGGCTTCCTAACACTCTCTCTCTCTCTGTTTTCACACTTTCTCGATGTTTCGATTTTTCTCGATGTTTCCCAAAACTGAATATCGGCACTTTGTGGTGCGTCATAAACTTAGCGTTATACTTTCTGCTGTCCTGTTGTGTACTTTTTGACACCAATTTATTAAATGTTCCAAGCTGGAGACTCATTTCCCCGACATCGATGGATCCGCCGGCGTTCCCGTCCGCAGCAGGCGAGGTGCAGAGCTGGAGGCACTGGCTGGGTTAGGGTGAAGAAAAATCCAGAGGTTGGACTGAGTCCATCCCCGGTTATGCACGGTCCATCGACATCAACTGCCCGCCACGCCCGCGGCGTCCGGGTCGGCCGAACGGATCCGAACGACATCGAGAAAGGCCAGCGTCAGCCCGCAACACAACCAAATTGCTGTGAAAAAATTACCCACCTAGTTTTAGGTATGTGTACAGCGCTAATTCAGCATTTGGGGTAGGGTTCGGGGTCTTAGGGTCCCTGATCTTAGGGCTCTAGGCACTTGGGTTAAGTTTTAGGTGTGAAAGGTCACCCGGGTTGGGTTTAGAGGTGTGTTGAAGAGTGCAGTCGATGTTTGTAAATAATAAAGTTTTGTTTTTGTGGACTTAATACATTTATTTTACTTTCCCATGAGATTAAATAATGCGGCTCTCTCCCATTTGCGTTTTGAAATGGAGGCACTAAATATACTGCTCAAACCTGATCGCGACGTTTCGGAGTTTCTTTTCCTTCCTCAGGCTAGTTTGAGCAACTGAATGGCTGGAATACTTCACATCAGCTCATTTATATAGACTTCTCAGTGGGCGTGGCTTCCTAACACTCTCTCTCTCTCTGTTTTCACACTTTCTCGATGTTTCGATTTTTCTCGATGTTTCCCAAAACTGAATATCGGCACTTTGTGGTGCGTCATAAACTTAGCGTTATACTTTCTGCTGTCCTGTTGTGTACTTTTTGACACCAATTTATTAAATGTTCCAAGCTGGAGACTCATTTCCCCGACATCGATGGATCCGCCGGCGTTCCCGTCCGCAGCAGGCGAGGTGCAGAGCTGGAGGCACTGGCTGGGTTAGGGTGAAGAAAAATCCAGAGGTTGGACTGAGTCCATCCCCGGTTATGCACGGTCCATCGACATCAACTGCCCGCCACGCCCGCGGCGTCCGGGTCGGCCGAACGGATCCGAACGACATCGAGAAAGGCCAGCGTCAGCCCGCAACACAACCAAATTGCTGTGAAAAAATTACCCACCTAGTTTTAGGTATGTGTACAGCGCTAATTCAGCATTTGGGGTAGGGTTCGGGGTCTTAGGGTCCCTGATCTTAGGGCTCTAGGCACTTGGGTTAAGTTTTAGGTGTGAAAGGTCACCCGGGTTGGGTTTAGAGGTGTGTTGAAGAGTGCAGTCGATGTTTGTAAATAATAAAGTTTTGTTTTTGTGGACTTAATACATTTATTTTACTTTCCCATGAGATTAAATAATGCGGCTCTCTCCCATTTGCGTTTTGAAATGGAGGCACTAAATATACTGCTCAAACCTGATCGCGACGTTTCGGAGTTTCTTTTCCTTCCTCAGGCTAGTTTGAGCAACTGAATGGCTGGAATACTTCACATCAGCTCATTTATATAGACTTCTCAGTGGGCGTGGCTTCCTAACACTCTCTCTCTCTCTGTTTTCACACTTTCTCGATGTTTCGATTTTTCTCGATGTTTCCCAAAACTGAATATCGGCACTTTGTGGTGCGTCATAAACTTAGCGTTATACTTTCTGCTGTCCTGTTGTGTACTTTTTGACACCAATTTATTAAATGTTCCAAGCTGGAGACTCATTTCCCCGACATCGATGGATCCGCCGGCGTTCCCGTCCGCAGCAGGCGAGGTGCAGAGCTGGAGGCACTGGCTGGGTTAGGGTGAAGAAAAATCCAGAGGTTGGACTGAGTCCATCCCCGGTTATGCACGGTCCATCGACATCAACTGCCCGCCACGCCCGCGGCGTCCGGGTCGGCCGAACGGATCCGAACGACATCGAGAAAGGCCAGCGTCAGCCCGCAACACAACCAAATTGCTGTGAAAAAATTACCCACCTAGTTTTAGGTATGTGTACAGCGCTAATTCAGCATTTGGGGTAGGGTTCGGGGTCTTAGGGTCCCTGATCTTAGGGCTCTAGGCACTTGGGTTAAGTTTTAGGTGTGAAAGGTCACCCGGGTTGGGTTTAGAGGTGTGTTGAAGAGTGCAGTCGATGTTTGTAAATAATAAAGTTTTGTTTTTGTGGACTTAATACATTTATTTTACTTTCCCATGAGATTAAATAATGCGGCTCTCTCCCATTTGCGTTTTGAAATGGAGGCACTAAATATACTGCTCAAACCTGATCGCGACGTTTCGGAGTTTCTTTTCCTTCCTCAGGCTAGTTTGAGCAACTGAATGGCTGGAATACTTCACATCAGCTCATTTATATAGACTTCTCAGTGGGCGTGGCTTCCTAACACTCTCTCTCTCTCTGTTTTCACACTTTCTCGATGTTTCGATTTTTCTCGATGTTTCCCAAAACTGAATATCGGCACTTTGTGGTGCGTCATAAACTTAGCGTTATACTTTCTGCTGTCCTGTTGTGTACTTTTTGACACCAATTTATTAAATGTTCCAAGCTGGAGACTCATTTCCCCGACATCGATGGATCCGCCGGCGTTCCCGTCCGCAGCAGGCGAGGTGCAGAGCTGGAGGCACTGGCTGGGTTAGGGTGAAGAAAAATCCAGAGGTTGGACTGAGTCCATCCCCGGTTATGCACGGTCCATCGACATCAACTGCCCGCCACGCCCGCGGCGTCCGGGTCGGCCGAACGGATCCGAACGACATCGAGAAAGGCCAGCGTCAGCCCGCAACACAACCAAATTGCTGTGAAAAAATTACCCACCTAGTTTTAGGTATGTGTACAGCGCTAATTCAGCATTTGGGGTAGGGTTCGGGGTCTTAGGGTCCCTGATCTTAGGGCTCTAGGCACTTGGGTTAAGTTTTAGGTGTGAAAGGTCACCCGGGTTGGGTTTAGAGGTGTGTTGAAGAGTGCAGTCGATGTTTGTAAATAATAAAGTTTTGTTTTTGTGGACTTAATACATTTATTTTACTTTCCCATGAGATTAAATAATGCGGCTCTCTCCCATTTGCGTTTTGAAATGGAGGCACTAAATATACTGCTCAAACCTGATCGCGACGTTTCGGAGTTTCTTTTCCTTCCTCAGGCTAGTTTGAGCAACTGAATGGCTGGAATACTTCACATCAGCTCATTTATATAGACTTCTCAGTGGGCGTGGCTTCCTAACACTCTCTCTCTCTCTGTTTTCACACTTTCTCGATGTTTCGATTTTTCTCGATGTTTCCCAAAACTGAATATCGGCACTTTGTGGTGCGTCATAAACTTAGCGTTATACTTTCTGCTGTCCTGTTGTGTACTTTTTGACACCAATTTATTAAATGTTCCAAGCTGGAGACTCATTTCCCCGACATCGATGGATCCGCCGGCGTTCCCGTCCGCAGCAGGCGAGGTGCAGAGCTGGAGGCACTGGCTGGGTTAGGGTGAAGAAAAATCCAGAGGTTGGACTGAGTCCATCCCCGGTTATGCACGGTCCATCGACATCAACTGCCCGCCACGCCCGCGGCGTCCGGGTCGGCCGAACGGATCCGAACGACATCGAGAAAGGCCAGCGTCAGCCCGCAACACAACCAAATTGCTGTGAAAAAATTACCCACCTAGTTTTAGGTATGTGTACAGCGCTAATTCAGCATTTGGGGTAGGGTTCGGGGTCTTAGGGTCCCTGATCTTAGGGCTCTAGGCACTTGGGTTAAGTTTTAGGTGTGAAAGGTCACCCGGGTTGGGTTTAGAGGTGTGTTGAAGAGTGCAGTCGATGTTTGTAAATAATAAAGTTTTGTTTTTGTGGACTTAATACATTTATTTTACTTTCCCATGAGATTAAATAATGCGGCTCTCTCCCATTTGCGTTTTGAAATGGAGGCACTAAATATACTGCTCAAACCTGATCGCGACGTTTCGGAGTTTCTTTTCCTTCCTCAGGCTAGTTTGAGCAACTGAATGGCTGGAATACTTCACATCAGCTCATTTATATAGACTTCTCAGTGGGCGTGGCTTCCTAACACTCTCTCTCTCTCTGTTTTCACACTTTCTCGATGTTTCGATTTTTCTCGATGTTTCCCAAAACTGAATATCGGCACTTTGTGGTGCGTCATAAACTTAGCGTTATACTTTCTGCTGTCCTGTTGTGTACTTTTTGACACCAATTTATTAAATGTTCCAAGCTGGAGACTCATTTCCCCGACATCGATGGATCCGCCGGCGTTCCCGTCCGCAGCAGGCGAGGTGCAGAGCTGGAGGCACTGGCTGGGTTAGGGTGAAGAAAAATCCAGAGGTTGGACTGAGTCCATCCCCGGTTATGCACGGTCCATCGACATCAACTGCCCGCCACGCCCGCGGCGTCCGGGTCGGCCGAACGGATCCGAACGACATCGAGAAAGGCCAGCGTCAGCCCGCAACACAACCAAATTGCTGTGAAAAAATTACCCACCTAGTTTTAGGTATGTGTACAGCGCTAATTCAGCATTTGGGGTAGGGTTCGGGGTCTTAGGGTCCCTGATCTTAGGGCTCTAGGCACTTGGGTTAAGTTTTAGGTGTGAAAGGTCACCCGGGTTGGGTTTAGAGGTGTGTTGAAGAGTGCAGTCGATGTTTGTAAATAATAAAGTTTTGTTTTTGTGGACTTAATACATTTATTTTACTTTCCCATGAGATTAAATAATGCGGCTCTCTCCCATTTGCGTTTTGAAATGGAGGCACTAAATATACTGCTCAAACCTGATCGCGACGTTTCGGAGTTTCTTTTCCTTCCTCAGGCTAGTTTGAGCAACTGAATGGCTGGAATACTTCACATCAGCTCATTTATATAGACTTCTCAGTGGGCGTGGCTTCCTAACACTCTCTCTCTCTCTGTTTTCACACTTTCTCGATGTTTCGATTTTTCTCGATGTTTCCCAAAACTGAATATCGGCACTTTGTGGTGCGTCATAAACTTAGCGTTATACTTTCTGCTGTCCTGTTGTGTACTTTTTGACACCAATTTATTAAATGTTCCAAGCTGGAGACTCATTTCCCCGACATCGATGGATCCGCCGGCGTTCCCGTCCGCAGCAGGCGAGGTGCAGAGCTGGAGGCACTGGCTGGGTTAGGGTGAAGAAAAATCCAGAGGTTGGACTGAGTCCATCCCCGGTTATGCACGGTCCATCGACATCAACTGCCCGCCACGCCCGCGGCGTCCGGGTCGGCCGAACGGATCCGAACGACATCGAGAAAGGCCAGCGTCAGCCCGCAACACAACCAAATTGCTGTGAAAAAATTACCCACCTAGTTTTAGGTATGTGTACAGCGCTAATTCAGCATTTGGGGTAGGGTTCGGGGTCTTAGGGTCCCTGATCTTAGGGCTCTAGGCACTTGGGTTAAGTTTTAGGTGTGAAAGGTCACCCGGGTTGGGTTTAGAGGTGTGTTGAAGAGTGCAGTCGATGTTTGTAAATAATAAAGTTTTGTTTTTGTGGACTTAATACATTTATTTTACTTTCCCATGAGATTAAATAATGCGGCTCTCTCCCATTTGCGTTTTGAAATGGAGGCACTAAATATACTGCTCAAACCTGATCGCGACGTTTCGGAGTTTCTTTTCCTTCCTCAGGCTAGTTTGAGCAACTGAATGGCTGGAATACTTCACATCAGCTCATTTATATAGACTTCTCAGTGGGCGTGGCTTCCTAACACTCTCTCTCTCTCTGTTTTCACACTTTCTCGATGTTTCGATTTTTCTCGATGTTTCCCAAAACTGAATATCGGCACTTTGTGGTGCGTCATAAACTTAGCGTTATACTTTCTGCTGTCCTGTTGTGTACTTTTTGACACCAATTTATTAAATGTTCCAAGCTGGAGACTCATTTCCCCGACATCGATGGATCCGCCGGCGTTCCCGTCCGCAGCAGGCGAGGTGCAGAGCTGGAGGCACTGGCTGGGTTAGGGTGAAGAAAAATCCAGAGGTTGGACTGAGTCCATCCCCGGTTATGCACGGTCCATCGACATCAACTGCCCGCCACGCCCGCGGCGTCCGGGTCGGCCGAACGGATCCGAACGACATCGAGAAAGGCCAGCGTCAGCCCGCAACACAACCAAATTGCTGTGAAAAAATTACCCACCTAGTTTTAGGTATGTGTACAGCGCTAATTCAGCATTTGGGGTAGGGTTCGGGGTCTTAGGGTCCCTGATCTTAGGGCTCTAGGCACTTGGGTTAAGTTTTAGGTGTGAAAGGTCACCCGGGTTGGGTTTAGAGGTGTGTTGAAGAGTGCAGTCGATGTTTGTAAATAATAAAGTTTTGTTTTTGTGGACTTAATACATTTATTTTACTTTCCCATGAGATYAAATAATGYGGCTCTCTCCCATTTGCGTTTTGAAATGGAGGCMCTAAATRTACTGCTCAAACCTGATCGCGACGTTTCGGAGTTTCTTTTCCTTCCTCAGGCTAGTTTGAGCAACTGAATGGCTGGAATACTTCACATCAGCTCATTTATATAGACTTCTCAGTGGGCGTGGCTTCCTAACACTCTCTCTCTCTCTGTTTTCACACTTTCTCGATGTTTCGATTTTTCTCGATGTTTCCCAAAACTGAATATCGGCACTTTGTGGTGCGTCATAAACTTAGCGTTAYAYTTTCTRYTGTCYTGTTGTGTACTTTTTGACAYCAATTTATTAAATGYTCCRAGYTGGAGACTCATTTCCCCGACATCGATGGATCCGCCGGCGTTCCCGTCCGCAGCAGGCGAGGTGCAGAGCTGGAGGCACTGGCTGGGTTAGGGTGARGAAAAATCCAGAGGTTGGACTGAGTCCATCCCCGGTTATGCACGGTCCATCGACATCAACTGCCCGCCACGCCCGCGGCGTCCGRGTCGGCCGAACGGATCCGAACGACATCGAGAAAGGCCAGCGTCAGCCCGCAACACAACCAAGTTGCTGTGAAAAAATTACCCACCAAGTTTTAGGTATGTGTGTAACGCTAATTCAGCGTTTGGGTAGGGTTCGGGGTCTTAGGGTCCCTGGTCTTAGGGCTCTAGGCACTTGGGTTAAGTTTTAGGTGTGAAAGGTCACCCGGGTTGGGTTTAGAGATGTGTTGAAGAGTGCGGTCGATTTTTGTAAATTAATAAAGTTTTGTYTTTGTGGACTTAATACATTTATTTTACTTTCCCATGAGATCAAATAATGTGGCTCTCTCCCATTTGCGTTTTGAAATGGAGGCCCTAAATGTACTGCTCAAACCTGATCGCGACGTTTCGGAGTTTCTTTTCCTTCCTCAGGCTAGTTTGAGCAACTGAATGGCTGGAATACTTCACATCAGCTCATTTATATAGACTTCTCAGTGGGCGTGGCTTCCTAACACTCTCTCTCTCTCTGTTTTCACACTTTCTCGATGTTTCGATTTTTCTCGATGTTTCCCAAAACTGAATATCGGCACTTTGTGGTGCGTCATAAACTTAGCGTTAYAYTTTCTRYTGTCYTGTTGTGTACTTTTTGACATCAATTTATTAAATGYTCCRAGYTGGAGACTCATTTCCCCGACATCGATGGATCCGCCGGCGTTCCCGTCCGCAGCAGGCGAGGTGCAGAGCTGGAGGCACTGGCTGGGTTAGGGTGARGAAAAATCCAGAGGTTGGACTGAGTCCATCCCCGGTTATGCACGGTCCATCGACATCAACTGCCCGCCACGCCCGCGGCGTCCGAGTCGGCCGAACGGATCCGAACGACATCGAGAAAGGCCAGCGTCAGCCCGCAACACAACCAAGTTGCTGTGAAAAAATTACCCACCAAGTTTTAGGTATGTGTGTAACGCTAATTCAGCGTTTGGGTAGGGTTCGGGGTCTTAGGGTCCCTGGTCTTAGGGCTCTAGGCACTTGGGTTAAGTTTTAGGTGTGAAAGGTCACCCGGGTTGGGTTTAGAGATGTGTTGAAGAGTGCGGTCGATKTTTGTAAATTAATAAAGTTTTGTYTTTGTGGACTTAATACATTTATTTTACTTTCCCATGAGATCAAATAATGYGGCTCTCTCCCATTTGCGTTTTGAAATGGAGGCCCTAAATGTACTGCTCAAACCTGATCGCGACGTTTCGGAGTTTCTTTTCCTTCCTCAGGCTAGTTTGAGCAACTGAATGGCTGGAATACTTCACATCAGCTCATTTATATAGACTTCTCAGTGGGCGTGGCTTCCTAACACTCTCTCTCTCTCTGTTTTCACACTTTCTCGATGTTTCGATTTTTCTCGATGTTTCCCAAAACTGAATATCGGCACTTTGTGGTGCGTCATAAACTTAGCGTTAYAYTTTCTRYTGTCYTGTTGTGTACTTTTTGACATCAATTTATTAAATGCTCCGAGTTGGAGACTCATTTCCCCGACATCGATGGATCCGCCGGCGTTCCCGTCCGCAGCAGGCGAGGTGCAGAGCTGGAGGCACTGGCTGGGTTAGGGTGARGAAAAATCCAGAGGTTGGACTGAGTCCATCCCCGGTTATGCACGGTCCATCGACATCAACTGCCCGCCACGCCCGCGGCGTCCGRGTCGGCCGAACGGATCCGAACGACATCGAGAAAGGCCAGCGTCAGCCCGCAACACAACCAAGTTGCTGTGAAAAAATTACCCACCAAGTTTTAGGTATGTGTGTAACGCTAATTCAGCRTTTGGGTAGGGTTCGGGGTCTTAGGGTCCCTGGTCTTAGGGCTCTAGGCACTTGGGTTAAGTTTTAGGTGTGAAAGGTCACCCGGGTTGGGTTTAGAGRTGTGTTGAAGAGTGCGGTCGATTTTTGTAAATTAATAAAGTTTTGTCTTTGTGGACTTAATACATTTATTTTACTTTCCCATGAGATCAAATAATGYGGCTCTCTCCCATTTGCGTTTTGAAATGGAGGCMCTAAATGTACTGCTCAAACCTGATCGCGACGTTTCGGAGTTTCTTTTCCTTCCTCAGGCTAGTTTGAGCAACTGAATGGCTGGAATACTTCACATCAGCTCATTTATATAGACTTCTCAGTGGGCGTGGCTTCCTAACACTCTCTCTCTCTCTGTTTTCACACTTTCTCGATGTTTCGATTTTTCTCGATGTTTCCCAAAACTGAATATCGGCACTTTGTGGTGCGTCATAAACTTAGCGTTACATTTTCTATTGTCTTGTTGTGTACTTTTTGACATCAATTTATTAAATGCTCCGAGTTGGAGACTCATTTCCCCGACATCGATGGATCCGCCGGCGTTCCCGTCCGCAGCAGGCGAGGTGCAGAGCTGGAGGCACTGGCTGGGTTAGGGTGAGGAAAAATCCAGAGGTTGGACTGAGTCCATCCCCGGTTATGCACGGTCCATCGACATCAACTGCCCGCCACGCCCGCGGCGTCCGAGTCGGCCGAACGGATCCGAACGACATCGAGAAAGGCCAGCGTCAGCCCGCAACACAACCAAGTTGCTGTGAAAAAATTACCCACCAAGTTTTAGGTATGTGTGTAACGCTAATTCAGCGTTTGGGTAGGGTTCGGGGTCTTAGGGTCCCTGGTCTTAGGGCTCTAGGCACTTGGGTTAAGTTTTAGGTGTGAAAGGTCACCCGGGTTGGGTTTAGAGATGTGTTGAAGAGTGCGGTCGATTTTTGTAAATTAATAAAGTTTTGTCTTTGTGGACTTAATACATTTATTTTACTTTCCCATGAGATCAAATAATGTGGCTCTCTCCCATTTGCGTTTTGAAATGGAGGCCCTAAATGTACTGCTCAAACCTGATCGCGACGTTTCGGAGTTTCTTTTCCTTCCTCAGGCTAGTTTGAGCAACTGAATGGCTGGAATACTTCACATCAGCTCATTTATATAGACTTCTCAGTGGGCGTGGCTTCCTAACACTCTCTCTCTCTCTGTTTTCACACTTTCTCGATGTTTCGATTTTTCTCGATGTTTCCCAAAACTGAATATCGGCACTTTGTGGTGCGTCATAAACTTAGCGTTACATTTTCTATTGTCTTGTTGTGTACTTTTTGACATCAATTTATTAAATGCTCCGAGTTGGAGACTCATTTCCCCGACATCGATGGATCCGCCGGCGTTCCCGTCCGCAGCAGGCGAGGTGCAGAGCTGGAGGCACTGGCTGGGTTAGGGTGAGGAAAAATCCAGAGGTTGGACTGAGTCCATCCCCGGTTATGCACGGTCCATCGACATCAACTGCCCGCCACGCCCGCGGCGTCCGAGTCGGCCGAACGGATCCGAACGACATCGAGAAAGGCCAGCGTCAGCCCGCAACACAACCAAGTTGCTGTGAAAAAATTACCCACCAAGTTTTAGGTATGTGTGTAACGCTAATTCAGCGTTTGGGTAGGGTTCGGGGTCTTAGGGTCCCTGGTCTTAGGGCTCTAGGCACTTGGGTTAAGTTTTAGGTGTGAAAGGTCACCCGGGTTGGGTTTAGAGATGTGTTGAAGAGTGCGGTCGATTTTTGTAAATTAATAAAGTTTTGTCTTTGTGGACTTAATACATTTATTTTACTTTCCCATGAGATCAAATAATGTGGCTCTCTCCCATTTGCGTTTTGAAATGGAGGCCCTAAATGTACTGCTCAAACCTGATCGCGACGTTTCGGAGTTTCTTTTCCTTCCTCAGGCTAGTTTGAGCAACTGAATGGCTGGAATACTTCACATCAGCTCATTTATATAGACTTCTCAGTGGGCGTGGCTTCCTAACACTCTCTCTCTCTCTGTTTTCACACTTTCTCGATGTTTCGATTTTTCTCGATGTTTCCCAAAACTGAATATCGGCACTTTGTGGTGCGTCATAAACTTAGCGTTACATTTTCTATTGTCTTGTTGTGTACTTTTTGACATCAATTTATTAAATGCTCCGAGTTGGAGACTCATTTCCCCGACATCGATGGATCCGCCGGCGTTCCCGTCCGCAGCAGGCGAGGTGCAGAGCTGGAGGCACTGGCTGGGTTAGGGTGAGGAAAAATCCAGAGGTTGGACTGAGTCCATCCCCGGTTATGCACGGTCCATCGACATCAACTGCCCGCCACGCCCGCGGCGTCCGAGTCGGCCGAACGGATCCGAACGACATCGAGAAAGGCCAGCGTCAGCCCGCAACACAACCAAGTTGCTGTGAAAAAATTACCCACCAAGTTTTAGGTATGTGTGTAACGCTAATTCAGCGTTTGGGTAGGGTTCGGGGTCTTAGGGTCCCTGGTCTTAGGGCTCTAGGCACTTGGGTTAAGTTTTAGGTGTGAAAGGTCACCCGGGTTGGGTTTAGAGATGTGTTGAAGAGTGCGGTCGATTTTTGTAAATTAATAAAGTTTTGTCTTTGTGGACTTAATACATTTATTTTACTTTCCCATGAGATCAAATAATGTGGCTCTCTCCCATTTGCGTTTTGAAATGGAGGCCCTAAATGTACTGCTCAAACCTGATCGCGACGTTTCGGAGTTTCTTTTCCTTCCTCAGGCTAGTTTGAGCAACTGAATGGCTGGAATACTTCACATCAGCTCATTTATATAGACTTCTCAGTGGGCGTGGCTTCCTAACACTCTCTCTCTCTCTGTTTTCACACTTTCTCGATGTTTCGATTTTTCTCGATGTTTCCCAAAACTGAATATCGGCACTTTGTGGTGCGTCATAAACTTAGCGTTACATTTTCTATTGTCTTGTTGTGTACTTTTTGACATCAATTTATTAAATGCTCCGAGTTGGAGACTCATTTCCCCGACATCGATGGATCCGCCGGCGTTCCCGTCCGCAGCAGGCGAGGTGCAGAGCTGGAGGCACTGGCTGGGTTAGGGTGAGGAAAAATCCAGAGGTTGGACTGAGTCCATCCCCGGTTATGCACGGTCCATCGACATCAACTGCCCGCCACGCCCGCGGCGTCCGAGTCGGCCGAACGGATCCGAACGACATCGAGAAAGGCCAGCGTCAGCCCGCAACACAACCAAGTTGCTGTGAAAAAATTACCCACCAAGTTTTAGGTATGTGTGTAACGCTAATTCAGCGTTTGGGTAGGGTTCGGGGTCTTAGGGTCCCTGGTCTTAGGGCTCTAGGCACTTGGGTTAAGTTTTAGGTGTGAAAGGTCACCCGGGTTGGGTTTAGAGATGTGTTGAAGAGTGCGGTCGATTTTTGTAAATTAATAAAGTTTTGTCTTTGTGGACTTAATACATTTATTTTACTTTCCCATGAGATCAAATAATGTGGCTCTCTCCCATTTGCGTTTTGAAATGGAGGCCCTAAATGTACTGCTCAAACCTGATCGCGACGTTTCGGAGTTTCTTTTCCTTCCTCAGGCTAGTTTGAGCAACTGAATGGCTGGAATACTTCACATCAGCTCATTTATATAGACTTCTCAGTGGGCGTGGCTTCCTAACACTCTCTCTCTCTCTGTTTTCACACTTTCTCGATGTTTCGATTTTTCTCGATGTTTCCCAAAACTGAATATCGGCACTTTGTGGTGCGTCATAAACTTAGCGTTACATTTTCTATTGTCTTGTTGTGTACTTTTTGACATCAATTTATTAAATGCTCCGAGTTGGAGACTCATTTCCCCGACATCGATGGATCCGCCGGCGTTCCCGTCCGCAGCAGGCGAGGTGCAGAGCTGGAGGCACTGGCTGGGTTAGGGTGAGGAAAAATCCAGAGGTTGGACTGAGTCCATCCCCGGTTATGCACGGTCCATCGACATCAACTGCCCGCCACGCCCGCGGCGTCCGAGTCGGCCGAACGGATCCGAACGACATCGAGAAAGGCCAGCGTCAGCCCGCAACACAACCAAGTTGCTGTGAAAAAATTACCCACCAAGTTTTAGGTATGTGTGTAACGCTAATTCAGCGTTTGGGTAGGGTTCGGGGTCTTAGGGTCCCTGGTCTTAGGGCTCTAGGCACTTGGGTTAAGTTTTAGGTGTGAAAGGTCACCCGGGTTGGGTTTAGAGATGTGTTGAAGAGTGCGGTCGATTTTTGTAAATTAATAAAGTTTTGTCTTTGTGGACTTAATACATTTATTTTACTTTCCCATGAGATCAAATAATGTGGCTCTCTCCCATTTGCGTTTTGAAATGGAGGCCCTAAATGTACTGCTCAAACCTGATCGCGACGTTTCGGAGTTTCTTTTCCTTCCTCAGGCTAGTTTGAGCAACTGAATGGCTGGAATACTTCACATCAGCTCATTTATATAGACTTCTCAGTGGGCGTGGCTTCCTAACACTCTCTCTCTCTCTGTTTTCACACTTTCTCGATGTTTCGATTTTTCTCGATGTTTCCCAAAACTGAATATCGGCACTTTGTGGTGCGTCATAAACTTAGCGTTACATTTTCTATTGTCTTGTTGTGTACTTTTTGACATCAATTTATTAAATGCTCCGAGTTGGAGACTCATTTCCCCGACATCGATGGATCCGCCGGCGTTCCCGTCCGCAGCAGGCGAGGTGCAGAGCTGGAGGCACTGGCTGGGTTAGGGTGAGGAAAAATCCAGAGGTTGGACTGAGTCCATCCCCGGTTATGCACGGTCCATCGACATCAACTGCCCGCCACGCCCGCGGCGTCCGAGTCGGCCGAACGGATCCGAACGACATCGAGAAAGGCCAGCGTCAGCCCGCAACACAACCAAGTTGCTGTGAAAAAATTACCCACCAAGTTTTAGGTATGTGTGTAACGCTAATTCAGCGTTTGGGTAGGGTTCGGGGTCTTAGGGTCCCTGGTCTTAGGGCTCTAGGCACTTGGGTTAAGTTTTAGGTGTGAAAGGTCACCCGGGTTGGGTTTAGAGATGTGTTGAAGAGTGCGGTCGATTTTTGTAAATTAATAAAGTTTTGTCTTTGTGGACTTAATACATTTATTTTACTTTCCCATGAGATCAAATAATGTGGCTCTCTCCCATTTGCGTTTTGAAATGGAGGCCCTAAATGTACTGCTCAAACCTGATCGCGACGTTTCGGAGTTTCTTTTCCTTCCTCAGGCTAGTTTGAGCAACTGAATGGCTGGAATACTTCACATCAGCTCATTTATATAGACTTCTCAGTGGGCGTGGCTTCCTAACACTCTCTCTCTCTCTGTTTTCACACTTTCTCGATGTTTCGATTTTTCTCGATGTTTCCCAAAACTGAATATCGGCACTTTGTGGTGCGTCATAAACTTAGCGTTACATTTTCTATTGTCTTGTTGTGTACTTTTTGACATCAATTTATTAAATGCTCCGAGTTGGAGACTCATTTCCCCGACATCGATGGATCCGCCGGCGTTCCCGTCCGCAGCAGGCGAGGTGCAGAGCTGGAGGCACTGGCTGGGTTAGGGTGAGGAAAAATCCAGAGGTTGGACTGAGTCCATCCCCGGTTATGCACGGTCCATCGACATCAACTGCCCGCCACGCCCGCGGCGTCCGAGTCGGCCGAACGGATCCGAACGACATCGAGAAAGGCCAGCGTCAGCCCGCAACACAACCAAGTTGCTGTGAAAAAATTACCCACCAAGTTTTAGGTATGTGTGTAACGCTAATTCAGCGTTTGGGTAGGGTTCGGGGTCTTAGGGTCCCTGGTCTTAGGGCTCTAGGCACTTGGGTTAAGTTTTAGGTGTGAAAGGTCACCCGGGTTGGGTTTAGAGATGTGTTGAAGAGTGCGGTCGATTTTTGTAAATTAATAAAGTTTTGTCTTTGTGGACTTAATACATTTATTTTACTTTCCCATGAGATCAAATAATGTGGCTCTCTCCCATTTGCGTTTTGAAATGGAGGCCCTAAATGTACTGCTCAAACCTGATCGCGACGTTTCGGAGTTTCTTTTCCTTCCTCAGGCTAGTTTGAGCAACTGAATGGCTGGAATACTTCACATCAGCTCATTTATATAGACTTCTCAGTGGGCGTGGCTTCCTAACACTCTCTCTCTCTCTGTTTTCACACTTTCTCGATGTTTCGATTTTTCTCGATGTTTCCCAAAACTGAATATCGGCACTTTGTGGTGCGTCATAAACTTAGCGTTACATTTTCTATTGTCTTGTTGTGTACTTTTTGACATCAATTTATTAAATGCTCCGAGTTGGAGACTCATTTCCCCGACATCGATGGATCCGCCGGCGTTCCCGTCCGCAGCAGGCGAGGTGCAGAGCTGGAGGCACTGGCTGGGTTAGGGTGAGGAAAAATCCAGAGGTTGGACTGAGTCCATCCCCGGTTATGCACGGTCCATCGACATCAACTGCCCGCCACGCCCGCGGCGTCCGAGTCGGCCGAACGGATCCGAACGACATCGAGAAAGGCCAGCGTCAGCCCGCAACACAACCAAGTTGCTGTGAAAAAATTACCCACCAAGTTTTAGGTATGTGTGTAACGCTAATTCAGCGTTTGGGTAGGGTTCGGGGTCTTAGGGTCCCTGGTCTTAGGGCTCTAGGCACTTGGGTTAAGTTTTAGGTGTGAAAGGTCACCCGGGTTGGGTTTAGAGATGTGTTGAAGAGTGCGGTCGATTTTTGTAAATTAATAAAGTTTTGTCTTTGTGGACTTAATACATTTATTTTACTTTCCCATGAGATCAAATAATGTGGCTCTCTCCCATTTGCGTTTTGAAATGGAGGCCCTAAATGTACTGCTCAAACCTGATCGCGACGTTTCGGAGTTTCTTTTCCTTCCTCAGGCTAGTTTGAGCAACTGAATGGCTGGAATACTTCACATCAGCTCATTTATATAGACTTCTCAGTGGGCGTGGCTTCCTAACACTCTCTCTCTCTCTGTTTTCACACTTTCTCGATGTTTCGATTTTTCTCGATGTTTCCCAAAACTGAATATCGGCACTTTGTGGTGCGTCATAAACTTAGCGTTACATTTTCTATTGTCTTGTTGTGTACTTTTTGACATCAATTTATTAAATGCTCCGAGTTGGAGACTCATTTCCCCGACATCGATGGATCCGCCGGCGTTCCCGTCCGCAGCAGGCGAGGTGCAGAGCTGGAGGCACTGGCTGGGTTAGGGTGAGGAAAAATCCAGAGGTTGGACTGAGTCCATCCCCGGTTATGCACGGTCCATCGACATCAACTGCCCGCCACGCCCGCGGCGTCCGAGTCGGCCGAACGGATCCGAACGACATCGAGAAAGGCCAGCGTCAGCCCGCAACACAACCAAGTTGCTGTGAAAAAATTACCCACCAAGTTTTAGGTATGTGTGTAACGCTAATTCAGCGTTTGGGTAGGGTTCGGGGTCTTAGGGTCCCTGGTCTTAGGGCTCTAGGCACTTGGGTTAAGTTTTAGGTGTGAAAGGTCACCCGGGTTGGGTTTAGAGATGTGTTGAAGAGTGCGGTCGATTTTTGTAAATTAATAAAGTTTTGTCTTTGTGGACTTAATACATTTATTTTACTTTCCCATGAGATCAAATAATGTGGCTCTCTCCCATTTGCGTTTTGAAATGGAGGCCCTAAATGTACTGCTCAAACCTGATCGCGACGTTTCGGAGTTTCTTTTCCTTCCTCAGGCTAGTTTGAGCAACTGAATGGCTGGAATACTTCACATCAGCTCATTTATATAGACTTCTCAGTGGGCGTGGCTTCCTAACACTCTCTCTCTCTCTGTTTTCACACTTTCTCGATGTTTCGATTTTTCTCGATGTTTCCCAAAACTGAATATCGGCACTTTGTGGTGCGTCATAAACTTAGCGTTACATTTTCTATTGTCTTGTTGTGTACTTTTTGACATCAATTTATTAAATGCTCCGAGTTGGAGACTCATTTCCCCGACATCGATGGATCCGCCGGCGTTCCCGTCCGCAGCAGGCGAGGTGCAGAGCTGGAGGCACTGGCTGGGTTAGGGTGAGGAAAAATCCAGAGGTTGGACTGAGTCCATCCCCGGTTATGCACGGTCCATCGACATCAACTGCCCGCCACGCCCGCGGCGTCCGAGTCGGCCGAACGGATCCGAACGACATCGAGAAAGGCCAGCGTCAGCCCGCAACACAACCAAGTTGCTGTGAAAAAATTACCCACCAAGTTTTAGGTATGTGTGTAACGCTAATTCAGCGTTTGGGTAGGGTTCGGGGTCTTAGGGTCCCTGGTCTTAGGGCTCTAGGCACTTGGGTTAAGTTTTAGGTGTGAAAGGTCACCCGGGTTGGGTTTAGAGATGTGTTGAAGAGTGCGGTCGATTTTTGTAAATTAATAAAGTTTTGTCTTTGTGGACTTAATACATTTATTTTACTTTCCCATGAGATCAAATAATGTGGCTCTCTCCCATTTGCGTTTTGAAATGGAGGCCCTAAATGTACTGCTCAAACCTGATCGCGACGTTTCGGAGTTTCTTTTCCTTCCTCAGGCTAGTTTGAGCAACTGAATGGCTGGAATACTTCACATCAGCTCATTTATATAGACTTCTCAGTGGGCGTGGCTTCCTAACACTCTCTCTCTCTCTGTTTTCACACTTTCTCGATGTTTCGATTTTTCTCGATGTTTCCCAAAACTGAATATCGGCACTTTGTGGTGCGTCATAAACTTAGCGTTACATTTTCTATTGTCTTGTTGTGTACTTTTTGACATCAATTTATTAAATGCTCCGAGTTGGAGACTCATTTCCCCGACATCGATGGATCCGCCGGCGTTCCCGTCCGCAGCAGGCGAGGTGCAGAGCTGGAGGCACTGGCTGGGTTAGGGTGAGGAAAAATCCAGAGGTTGGACTGAGTCCATCCCCGGTTATGCACGGTCCATCGACATCAACTGCCCGCCACGCCCGCGGCGTCCGAGTCGGCCGAACGGATCCGAACGACATCGAGAAAGGCCAGCGTCAGCCCGCAACACAACCAAGTTGCTGTGAAAAAATTACCCACCAAGTTTTAGGTATGTGTGTAACGCTAATTCAGCGTTTGGGTAGGGTTCGGGGTCTTAGGGTCCCTGGTCTTAGGGCTCTAGGCACTTGGGTTAAGTTTTAGGTGTGAAAGGTCACCCGGGTTGGGTTTAGAGATGTGTTGAAGAGTGCGGTCGATTTTTGTAAATTAATAAAGTTTTGTCTTTGTGGACTTAATACATTTATTTTACTTTCCCATGAGATCAAATAATGTGGCTCTCTCCCATTTGCGTTTTGAAATGGAGGCCCTAAATGTACTGCTCAAACCTGATCGCGACGTTTCGGAGTTTCTTTTCCTTCCTCAGGCTAGTTTGAGCAACTGAATGGCTGGAATACTTCACATCAGCTCATTTATATAGACTTCTCAGTGGGCGTGGCTTCCTAACACTCTCTCTCTCTCTGTTTTCACACTTTCTCGATGTTTCGATTTTTCTCGATGTTTCCCAAAACTGAATATCGGCACTTTGTGGTGCGTCATAAACTTAGCGTTACATTTTCTATTGTCTTGTTGTGTACTTTTTGACATCAATTTATTAAATGCTCCGAGTTGGAGACTCATTTCCCCGACATCGATGGATCCGCCGGCGTTCCCGTCCGCAGCAGGCGAGGTGCAGAGCTGGAGGCACTGGCTGGGTTAGGGTGAGGAAAAATCCAGAGGTTGGACTGAGTCCATCCCCGGTTATGCACGGTCCATCGACATCAACTGCCCGCCACGCCCGCGGCGTCCGAGTCGGCCGAACGGATCCGAACGACATCGAGAAAGGCCAGCGTCAGCCCGCAACACAACCAAGTTGCTGTGAAAAAATTACCCACCAAGTTTTAGGTATGTGTGTAACGCTAATTCAGCGTTTGGGTAGGGTTCGGGGTCTTAGGGTCCCTGGTCTTAGGGCTCTAGGCACTTGGGTTAAGTTTTAGGTGTGAAAGGTCACCCGGGTTGGGTTTAGAGATGTGTTGAAGAGTGCGGTCGATTTTTGTAAATTAATAAAGTTTTGTCTTTGTGGACTTAATACATTTATTTTACTTTCCCATGAGATCAAATAATGTGGCTCTCTCCCATTTGCGTTTTGAAATGGAGGCCCTAAATGTACTGCTCAAACCTGATCGCGACGTTTCGGAGTTTCTTTTCCTTCCTCAGGCTAGTTTGAGCAACTGAATGGCTGGAATACTTCACATCAGCTCATTTATATAGACTTCTCAGTGGGCGTGGCTTCCTAACACTCTCTCTCTCTCTGTTTTCACACTTTCTCGATGTTTCGATTTTTCTCGATGTTTCCCAAAACTGAATATCGGCACTTTGTGGTGCGTCATAAACTTAGCGTTACATTTTCTATTGTCTTGTTGTGTACTTTTTGACATCAATTTATTAAATGCTCCGAGTTGGAGACTCATTTCCCCGACATCGATGGATCCGCCGGCGTTCCCGTCCGCAGCAGGCGAGGTGCAGAGCTGGAGGCACTGGCTGGGTTAGGGTGAGGAAAAATCCAGAGGTTGGACTGAGTCCATCCCCGGTTATGCACGGTCCATCGACATCAACTGCCCGCCACGCCCGCGGCGTCCGAGTCGGCCGAACGGATCCGAACGACATCGAGAAAGGCCAGCGTCAGCCCGCAACACAACCAAGTTGCTGTGAAAAAATTACCCACCAAGTTTTAGGTATGTGTGTAACGCTAATTCAGCGTTTGGGTAGGGTTCGGGGTCTTAGGGTCCCTGGTCTTAGGGCTCTAGGCACTTGGGTTAAGTTTTAGGTGTGAAAGGTCACCCGGGTTGGGTTTAGAGATGTGTTGAAGAGTGCGGTCGATTTTTGTAAATTAATAAAGTTTTGTCTTTGTGGACTTAATACATTTATTTTACTTTCCCATGAGATCAAATAATGTGGCTCTCTCCCATTTGCGTTTTGAAATGGAGGCCCTAAATGTACTGCTCAAACCTGATCGCGACGTTTCGGAGTTTCTTTTCCTTCCTCAGGCTAGTTTGAGCAACTGAATGGCTGGAATACTTCACATCAGCTCATTTATATAGACTTCTCAGTGGGCGTGGCTTCCTAACACTCTCTCTCTCTCTGTTTTCACACTTTCTCGATGTTTCGATTTTTCTCGATGTTTCCCAAAACTGAATATCGGCACTTTGTGGTGCGTCATAAACTTAGCGTTACATTTTCTATTGTCTTGTTGTGTACTTTTTGACATCAATTTATTAAATGCTCCGAGTTGGAGACTCATTTCCCCGACATCGATGGATCCGCCGGCGTTCCCGTCCGCAGCAGGCGAGGTGCAGAGCTGGAGGCACTGGCTGGGTTAGGGTGAGGAAAAATCCAGAGGTTGGACTGAGTCCATCCCCGGTTATGCACGGTCCATCGACATCAACTGCCCGCCACGCCCGCGGCGTCCGAGTCGGCCGAACGGATCCGAACGACATCGAGAAAGGCCAGCGTCAGCCCGCAACACAACCAAGTTGCTGTGAAAAAATTACCCACCAAGTTTTAGGTATGTGTGTAACGCTAATTCAGCGTTTGGGTAGGGTTCGGGGTCTTAGGGTCCCTGGTCTTAGGGCTCTAGGCACTTGGGTTAAGTTTTAGGTGTGAAAGGTCACCCGGGTTGGGTTTAGAGATGTGTTGAAGAGTGCGGTCGATTTTTGTAAATTAATAAAGTTTTGTCTTTGTGGACTTAATACATTTATTTTACTTTCCCATGAGATCAAATAATGTGGCTCTCTCCCATTTGCGTTTTGAAATGGAGGCCCTAAATGTACTGCTCAAACCTGATCGCGACGTTTCGGAGTTTCTTTTCCTTCCTCAGGCTAGTTTGAGCAACTGAATGGCTGGAATACTTCACATCAGCTCATTTATATAGACTTCTCAGTGGGCGTGGCTTCCTAACACTCTCTCTCTCTCTGTTTTCACACTTTCTCGATGTTTCGATTTTTCTCGATGTTTCCCAAAACTGAATATCGGCACTTTGTGGTGCGTCATAAACTTAGCGTTACATTTTCTATTGTCTTGTTGTGTACTTTTTGACATCAATTTATTAAATGCTCCGAGTTGGAGACTCATTTCCCCGACATCGATGGATCCGCCGGCGTTCCCGTCCGCAGCAGGCGAGGTGCAGAGCTGGAGGCACTGGCTGGGTTAGGGTGAGGAAAAATCCAGAGGTTGGACTGAGTCCATCCCCGGTTATGCACGGTCCATCGACATCAACTGCCCGCCACGCCCGCGGCGTCCGAGTCGGCCGAACGGATCCGAACGACATCGAGAAAGGCCAGCGTCAGCCCGCAACACAACCAAGTTGCTGTGAAAAAATTACCCACCAAGTTTTAGGTATGTGTGTAACGCTAATTCAGCGTTTGGGTAGGGTTCGGGGTCTTAGGGTCCCTGGTCTTAGGGCTCTAGGCACTTGGGTTAAGTTTTAGGTGTGAAAGGTCACCCGGGTTGGGTTTAGAGATGTGTTGAAGAGTGCGGTCGATTTTTGTAAATTAATAAAGTTTTGTCTTTGTGGACTTAATACATTTATTTTACTTTCCCATGAGATCAAATAATGTGGCTCTCTCCCATTTGCGTTTTGAAATGGAGGCCCTAAATGTACTGCTCAAACCTGATCGCGACGTTTCGGAGTTTCTTTTCCTTCCTCAGGCTAGTTTGAGCAACTGAATGGCTGGAATACTTCACATCAGCTCATTTATATAGACTTCTCAGTGGGCGTGGCTTCCTAACACTCTCTCTCTCTCTGTTTTCACACTTTCTCGATGTTTCGATTTTTCTCGATGTTTCCCAAAACTGAATATCGGCACTTTGTGGTGCGTCATAAACTTAGCGTTACATTTTCTATTGTCTTGTTGTGTACTTTTTGACATCAATTTATTAAATGCTCCGAGTTGGAGACTCATTTCCCCGACATCGATGGATCCGCCGGCGTTCCCGTCCGCAGCAGGCGAGGTGCAGAGCTGGAGGCACTGGCTGGGTTAGGGTGAGGAAAAATCCAGAGGTTGGACTGAGTCCATCCCCGGTTATGCACGGTCCATCGACATCAACTGCCCGCCACGCCCGCGGCGTCCGAGTCGGCCGAACGGATCCGAACGACATCGAGAAAGGCCAGCGTCAGCCCGCAACACAACCAAGTTGCTGTGAAAAAATTACCCACCAAGTTTTAGGTATGTGTGTAACGCTAATTCAGCGTTTGGGTAGGGTTCGGGGTCTTAGGGTCCCTGGTCTTAGGGCTCTAGGCACTTGGGTTAAGTTTTAGGTGTGAAAGGTCACCCGGGTTGGGTTTAGAGATGTGTTGAAGAGTGCGGTCGATTTTTGTAAATTAATAAAGTTTTGTCTTTGTGGACTTAATACATTTATTTTACTTTCCCATGAGATCAAATAATGTGGCTCTCTCCCATTTGCGTTTTGAAATGGAGGCCCTAAATGTACTGCTCAAACCTGATCGCGACGTTTCGGAGTTTCTTTTCCTTCCTCAGGCTAGTTTGAGCAACTGAATGGCTGGAATACTTCACATCAGCTCATTTATATAGACTTCTCAGTGGGCGTGGCTTCCTAACACTCTCTCTCTCTCTGTTTTCACACTTTCTCGATGTTTCGATTTTTCTCGATGTTTCCCAAAACTGAATATCGGCACTTTGTGGTGCGTCATAAACTTAGCGTTACATTTTCTATTGTCTTGTTGTGTACTTTTTGACATCAATTTATTAAATGCTCCGAGTTGGAGACTCATTTCCCCGACATCGATGGATCCGCCGGCGTTCCCGTCCGCAGCAGGCGAGGTGCAGAGCTGGAGGCACTGGCTGGGTTAGGGTGAGGAAAAATCCAGAGGTTGGACTGAGTCCATCCCCGGTTATGCACGGTCCATCGACATCAACTGCCCGCCACGCCCGCGGCGTCCGAGTCGGCCGAACGGATCCGAACGACATCGAGAAAGGCCAGCGTCAGCCCGCAACACAACCAAGTTGCTGTGAAAAAATTACCCACCAAGTTTTAGGTATGTGTGTAACGCTAATTCAGCGTTTGGGTAGGGTTCGGGGTCTTAGGGTCCCTGGTCTTAGGGCTCTAGGCACTTGGGTTAAGTTTTAGGTGTGAAAGGTCACCCGGGTTGGGTTTAGAGATGTGTTGAAGAGTGCGGTCGATTTTTGTAAATTAATAAAGTTTTGTCTTTGTGGACTTAATACATTTATTTTACTTTCCCATGAGATCAAATAATGTGGCTCTCTCCCATTTGCGTTTTGAAATGGAGGCCCTAAATGTACTGCTCAAACCTGATCGCGACGTTTCGGAGTTTCTTTTCCTTCCTCAGGCTAGTTTGAGCAACTGAATGGCTGGAATACTTCACATCAGCTCATTTATATAGACTTCTCAGTGGGCGTGGCTTCCTAACACTCTCTCTCTCTCTGTTTTCACACTTTCTCGATGTTTCGATTTTTCTCGATGTTTCCCAAAACTGAATATCGGCACTTTGTGGTGCGTCATAAACTTAGCGTTACATTTTCTATTGTCTTGTTGTGTACTTTTTGACATCAATTTATTAAATGCTCCGAGTTGGAGACTCATTTCCCCGACATCGATGGATCCGCCGGCGTTCCCGTCCGCAGCAGGCGAGGTGCAGAGCTGGAGGCACTGGCTGGGTTAGGGTGAGGAAAAATCCAGAGGTTGGACTGAGTCCATCCCCGGTTATGCACGGTCCATCGACATCAACTGCCCGCCACGCCCGCGGCGTCCGAGTCGGCCGAACGGATCCGAACGACATCGAGAAAGGCCAGCGTCAGCCCGCAACACAACCAAGTTGCTGTGAAAAAATTACCCACCAAGTTTTAGGTATGTGTGTAACGCTAATTCAGCGTTTGGGTAGGGTTCGGGGTCTTAGGGTCCCTGGTCTTAGGGCTCTAGGCACTTGGGTTAAGTTTTAGGTGTGAAAGGTCACCCGGGTTGGGTTTAGAGATGTGTTGAAGAGTGCGGTCGATTTTTGTAAATTAATAAAGTTTTGTCTTTGTGGACTTAATACATTTATTTTACTTTCCCATGAGATCAAATAATGTGGCTCTCTCCCATTTGCGTTTTGAAATGGAGGCCCTAAATGTACTGCTCAAACCTGATCGCGACGTTTCGGAGTTTCTTTTCCTTCCTCAGGCTAGTTTGAGCAACTGAATGGCTGGAATACTTCACATCAGCTCATTTATATAGACTTCTCAGTGGGCGTGGCTTCCTAACACTCTCTCTCTCTCTGTTTTCACACTTTCTCGATGTTTCGATTTTTCTCGATGTTTCCCAAAACTGAATATCGGCACTTTGTGGTGCGTCATAAACTTAGCGTTACATTTTCTATTGTCTTGTTGTGTACTTTTTGACATCAATTTATTAAATGCTCCGAGTTGGAGACTCATTTCCCCGACATCGATGGATCCGCCGGCGTTCCCGTCCGCAGCAGGCGAGGTGCAGAGCTGGAGGCACTGGCTGGGTTAGGGTGAGGAAAAATCCAGAGGTTGGACTGAGTCCATCCCCGGTTATGCACGGTCCATCGACATCAACTGCCCGCCACGCCCGCGGCGTCCGAGTCGGCCGAACGGATCCGAACGACATCGAGAAAGGCCAGCGTCAGCCCGCAACACAACCAAGTTGCTGTGAAAAAATTACCCACCAAGTTTTAGGTATGTGTGTAACGCTAATTCAGCGTTTGGGTAGGGTTCGGGGTCTTAGGGTCCCTGGTCTTAGGGCTCTAGGCACTTGGGTTAAGTTTTAGGTGTGAAAGGTCACCCGGGTTGGGTTTAGAGATGTGTTGAAGAGTGCGGTCGATTTTTGTAAATTAATAAAGTTTTGTCTTTGTGGACTTAATACATTTATTTTACTTTCCCATGAGATCAAATAATGTGGCTCTCTCCCATTTGCGTTTTGAAATGGAGGCCCTAAATGTACTGCTCAAACCTGATCGCGACGTTTCGGAGTTTCTTTTCCTTCCTCAGGCTAGTTTGAGCAACTGAATGGCTGGAATACTTCACATCAGCTCATTTATATAGACTTCTCAGTGGGCGTGGCTTCCTAACACTCTCTCTCTCTCTGTTTTCACACTTTCTCGATGTTTCGATTTTTCTCGATGTTTCCCAAAACTGAATATCGGCACTTTGTGGTGCGTCATAAACTTAGCGTTACATTTTCTATTGTCTTGTTGTGTACTTTTTGACATCAATTTATTAAATGCTCCGAGTTGGAGACTCATTTCCCCGACATCGATGGATCCGCCGGCGTTCCCGTCCGCAGCAGGCGAGGTGCAGAGCTGGAGGCACTGGCTGGGTTAGGGTGAGGAAAAATCCAGAGGTTGGACTGAGTCCATCCCCGGTTATGCACGGTCCATCGACATCAACTGCCCGCCACGCCCGCGGCGTCCGAGTCGGCCGAACGGATCCGAACGACATCGAGAAAGGCCAGCGTCAGCCCGCAACACAACCAAGTTGCTGTGAAAAAATTACCCACCAAGTTTTAGGTATGTGTGTAACGCTAATTCAGCGTTTGGGTAGGGTTCGGGGTCTTAGGGTCCCTGGTCTTAGGGCTCTAGGCACTTGGGTTAAGTTTTAGGTGTGAAAGGTCACCCGGGTTGGGTTTAGAGATGTGTTGAAGAGTGCGGTCGATTTTTGTAAATTAATAAAGTTTTGTCTTTGTGGACTTAATACATTTATTTTACTTTCCCATGAGATCAAATAATGTGGCTCTCTCCCATTTGCGTTTTGAAATGGAGGCCCTAAATGTACTGCTCAAACCTGATCGCGACGTTTCGGAGTTTCTTTTCCTTCCTCAGGCTAGTTTGAGCAACTGAATGGCTGGAATACTTCACATCAGCTCATTTATATAGACTTCTCAGTGGGCGTGGCTTCCTAACACTCTCTCTCTCTCTGTTTTCACACTTTCTCGATGTTTCGATTTTTCTCGATGTTTCCCAAAACTGAATATCGGCACTTTGTGGTGCGTCATAAACTTAGCGTTACATTTTCTATTGTCTTGTTGTGTACTTTTTGACATCAATTTATTAAATGCTCCGAGTTGGAGACTCATTTCCCCGACATCGATGGATCCGCCGGCGTTCCCGTCCGCAGCAGGCGAGGTGCAGAGCTGGAGGCACTGGCTGGGTTAGGGTGAGGAAAAATCCAGAGGTTGGACTGAGTCCATCCCCGGTTATGCACGGTCCATCGACATCAACTGCCCGCCACGCCCGCGGCGTCCGAGTCGGCCGAACGGATCCGAACGACATCGAGAAAGGCCAGCGTCAGCCCGCAACACAACCAAGTTGCTGTGAAAAAATTACCCACCAAGTTTTAGGTATGTGTGTAACGCTAATTCAGCGTTTGGGTAGGGTTCGGGGTCTTAGGGTCCCTGGTCTTAGGGCTCTAGGCACTTGGGTTAAGTTTTAGGTGTGAAAGGTCACCCGGGTTGGGTTTAGAGATGTGTTGAAGAGTGCGGTCGATTTTTGTAAATTAATAAAGTTTTGTCTTTGTGGACTTAATACATTTATTTTACTTTCCCATGAGATCAAATAATGTGGCTCTCTCCCATTTGCGTTTTGAAATGGAGGCCCTAAATGTACTGCTCAAACCTGATCGCGACGTTTCGGAGTTTCTTTTCCTTCCTCAGGCTAGTTTGAGCAACTGAATGGCTGGAATACTTCACATCAGCTCATTTATATAGACTTCTCAGTGGGCGTGGCTTCCTAACACTCTCTCTCTCTCTGTTTTCACACTTTCTCGATGTTTCGATTTTTCTCGATGTTTCCCAAAACTGAATATCGGCACTTTGTGGTGCGTCATAAACTTAGCGTTACATTTTCTATTGTCTTGTTGTGTACTTTTTGACATCAATTTATTAAATGCTCCGAGTTGGAGACTCATTTCCCCGACATCGATGGATCCGCCGGCGTTCCCGTCCGCAGCAGGCGAGGTGCAGAGCTGGAGGCACTGGCTGGGTTAGGGTGAGGAAAAATCCAGAGGTTGGACTGAGTCCATCCCCGGTTATGCACGGTCCATCGACATCAACTGCCCGCCACGCCCGCGGCGTCCGAGTCGGCCGAACGGATCCGAACGACATCGAGAAAGGCCAGCGTCAGCCCGCAACACAACCAAGTTGCTGTGAAAAAATTACCCACCAAGTTTTAGGTATGTGTGTAACGCTAATTCAGCGTTTGGGTAGGGTTCGGGGTCTTAGGGTCCCTGGTCTTAGGGCTCTAGGCACTTGGGTTAAGTTTTAGGTGTGAAAGGTCACCCGGGTTGGGTTTAGAGATGTGTTGAAGAGTGCGGTCGATTTTTGTAAATTAATAAAGTTTTGTCTTTGTGGACTTAATACATTTATTTTACTTTCCCATGAGATCAAATAATGTGGCTCTCTCCCATTTGCGTTTTGAAATGGAGGCCCTAAATGTACTGCTCAAACCTGATCGCGACGTTTCGGAGTTTCTTTTCCTTCCTCAGGCTAGTTTGAGCAACTGAATGGCTGGAATACTTCACATCAGCTCATTTATATAGACTTCTCAGTGGGCGTGGCTTCCTAACACTCTCTCTCTCTCTGTTTTCACACTTTCTCGATGTTTCGATTTTTCTCGATGTTTCCCAAAACTGAATATCGGCACTTTGTGGTGCGTCATAAACTTAGCGTTACATTTTCTATTGTCTTGTTGTGTACTTTTTGACATCAATTTATTAAATGCTCCGAGTTGGAGACTCATTTCCCCGACATCGATGGATCCGCCGGCGTTCCCGTCCGCAGCAGGCGAGGTGCAGAGCTGGAGGCACTGGCTGGGTTAGGGTGAGGAAAAATCCAGAGGTTGGACTGAGTCCATCCCCGGTTATGCACGGTCCATCGACATCAACTGCCCGCCACGCCCGCGGCGTCCGAGTCGGCCGAACGGATCCGAACGACATCGAGAAAGGCCAGCGTCAGCCCGCAACACAACCAAGTTGCTGTGAAAAAATTACCCACCAAGTTTTAGGTATGTGTGTAACGCTAATTCAGCGTTTGGGTAGGGTTCGGGGTCTTAGGGTCCCTGGTCTTAGGGCTCTAGGCACTTGGGTTAAGTTTTAGGTGTGAAAGGTCACCCGGGTTGGGTTTAGAGATGTGTTGAAGAGTGCGGTCGATTTTTGTAAATTAATAAAGTTTTGTCTTTGTGGACTTAATACATTTATTTTACTTTCCCATGAGATCAAATAATGTGGCTCTCTCCCATTTGCGTTTTGAAATGGAGGCCCTAAATGTACTGCTCAAACCTGATCGCGACGTTTCGGAGTTTCTTTTCCTTCCTCAGGCTAGTTTGAGCAACTGAATGGCTGGAATACTTCACATCAGCTCATTTATATAGACTTCTCAGTGGGCGTGGCTTCCTAACACTCTCTCTCTCTCTGTTTTCACACTTTCTCGATGTTTCGATTTTTCTCGATGTTTCCCAAAACTGAATATCGGCACTTTGTGGTGCGTCATAAACTTAGCGTTACATTTTCTATTGTCTTGTTGTGTACTTTTTGACATCAATTTATTAAATGCTCCGAGTTGGAGACTCATTTCCCCGACATCGATGGATCCGCCGGCGTTCCCGTCCGCAGCAGGCGAGGTGCAGAGCTGGAGGCACTGGCTGGGTTAGGGTGAGGAAAAATCCAGAGGTTGGACTGAGTCCATCCCCGGTTATGCACGGTCCATCGACATCAACTGCCCGCCACGCCCGCGGCGTCCGAGTCGGCCGAACGGATCCGAACGACATCGAGAAAGGCCAGCGTCAGCCCGCAACACAACCAAGTTGCTGTGAAAAAATTACCCACCAAGTTTTAGGTATGTGTGTAACGCTAATTCAGCGTTTGGGTAGGGTTCGGGGTCTTAGGGTCCCTGGTCTTAGGGCTCTAGGCACTTGGGTTAAGTTTTAGGTGTGAAAGGTCACCCGGGTTGGGTTTAGAGATGTGTTGAAGAGTGCGGTCGATTTTTGTAAATTAATAAAGTTTTGTCTTTGTGGACTTAATACATTTATTTTACTTTCCCATGAGATCAAATAATGTGGCTCTCTCCCATTTGCGTTTTGAAATGGAGGCCCTAAATGTACTGCTCAAACCTGATCGCGACGTTTCGGAGTTTCTTTTCCTTCCTCAGGCTAGTTTGAGCAACTGAATGGCTGGAATACTTCACATCAGCTCATTTATATAGACTTCTCAGTGGGCGTGGCTTCCTAACACTCTCTCTCTCTCTGTTTTCACACTTTCTCGATGTTTCGATTTTTCTCGATGTTTCCCAAAACTGAATATCGGCACTTTGTGGTGCGTCATAAACTTAGCGTTACATTTTCTATTGTCTTGTTGTGTACTTTTTGACATCAATTTATTAAATGCTCCGAGTTGGAGACTCATTTCCCCGACATCGATGGATCCGCCGGCGTTCCCGTCCGCAGCAGGCGAGGTGCAGAGCTGGAGGCACTGGCTGGGTTAGGGTGAGGAAAAATCCAGAGGTTGGACTGAGTCCATCCCCGGTTATGCACGGTCCATCGACATCAACTGCCCGCCACGCCCGCGGCGTCCGAGTCGGCCGAACGGATCCGAACGACATCGAGAAAGGCCAGCGTCAGCCCGCAACACAACCAAGTTGCTGTGAAAAAATTACCCACCAAGTTTTAGGTATGTGTGTAACGCTAATTCAGCGTTTGGGTAGGGTTCGGGGTCTTAGGGTCCCTGGTCTTAGGGCTCTAGGCACTTGGGTTAAGTTTTAGGTGTGAAAGGTCACCCGGGTTGGGTTTAGAGATGTGTTGAAGAGTGCGGTCGATTTTTGTAAATTAATAAAGTTTTGTCTTTGTGGACTTAATACATTTATTTTACTTTCCCATGAGATCAAATAATGTGGCTCTCTCCCATTTGCGTTTTGAAATGGAGGCCCTAAATGTACTGCTCAAACCTGATCGCGACGTTTCGGAGTTTCTTTTCCTTCCTCAGGCTAGTTTGAGCAACTGAATGGCTGGAATACTTCACATCAGCTCATTTATATAGACTTCTCAGTGGGCGTGGCTTCCTAACACTCTCTCTCTCTCTGTTTTCACACTTTCTCGATGTTTCGATTTTTCTCGATGTTTCCCAAAACTGAATATCGGCACTTTGTGGTGCGTCATAAACTTAGCGTTACATTTTCTATTGTCTTGTTGTGTACTTTTTGACATCAATTTATTAAATGCTCCGAGTTGGAGACTCATTTCCCCGACATCGATGGATCCGCCGGCGTTCCCGTCCGCAGCAGGCGAGGTGCAGAGCTGGAGGCACTGGCTGGGTTAGGGTGAGGAAAAATCCAGAGGTTGGACTGAGTCCATCCCCGGTTATGCACGGTCCATCGACATCAACTGCCCGCCACGCCCGCGGCGTCCGAGTCGGCCGAACGGATCCGAACGACATCGAGAAAGGCCAGCGTCAGCCCGCAACACAACCAAGTTGCTGTGAAAAAATTACCCACCAAGTTTTAGGTATGTGTGTAACGCTAATTCAGCGTTTGGGTAGGGTTCGGGGTCTTAGGGTCCCTGGTCTTAGGGCTCTAGGCACTTGGGTTAAGTTTTAGGTGTGAAAGGTCACCCGGGTTGGGTTTAGAGATGTGTTGAAGAGTGCGGTCGATTTTTGTAAATTAATAAAGTTTTGTCTTTGTGGACTTAATACATTTATTTTACTTTCCCATGAGATCAAATAATGTGGCTCTCTCCCATTTGCGTTTTGAAATGGAGGCCCTAAATGTACTGCTCAAACCTGATCGCGACGTTTCGGAGTTTCTTTTCCTTCCTCAGGCTAGTTTGAGCAACTGAATGGCTGGAATACTTCACATCAGCTCATTTATATAGACTTCTCAGTGGGCGTGGCTTCCTAACACTCTCTCTCTCTCTGTTTTCACACTTTCTCGATGTTTCGATTTTTCTCGATGTTTCCCAAAACTGAATATCGGCACTTTGTGGTGCGTCATAAACTTAGCGTTACATTTTCTATTGTCTTGTTGTGTACTTTTTGACATCAATTTATTAAATGCTCCGAGTTGGAGACTCATTTCCCCGACATCGATGGATCCGCCGGCGTTCCCGTCCGCAGCAGGCGAGGTGCAGAGCTGGAGGCACTGGCTGGGTTAGGGTGAGGAAAAATCCAGAGGTTGGACTGAGTCCATCCCCGGTTATGCACGGTCCATCGACATCAACTGCCCGCCACGCCCGCGGCGTCCGAGTCGGCCGAACGGATCCGAACGACATCGAGAAAGGCCAGCGTCAGCCCGCAACACAACCAAGTTGCTGTGAAAAAATTACCCACCAAGTTTTAGGTATGTGTGTAACGCTAATTCAGCGTTTGGGTAGGGTTCGGGGTCTTAGGGTCCCTGGTCTTAGGGCTCTAGGCACTTGGGTTAAGTTTTAGGTGTGAAAGGTCACCCGGGTTGGGTTTAGAGATGTGTTGAAGAGTGCGGTCGATTTTTGTAAATTAATAAAGTTTTGTCTTTGTGGACTTAATACATTTATTTTACTTTCCCATGAGATCAAATAATGTGGCTCTCTCCCATTTGCGTTTTGAAATGGAGGCCCTAAATGTACTGCTCAAACCTGATCGCGACGTTTCGGAGTTTCTTTTCCTTCCTCAGGCTAGTTTGAGCAACTGAATGGCTGGAATACTTCACATCAGCTCATTTATATAGACTTCTCAGTGGGCGTGGCTTCCTAACACTCTCTCTCTCTCTGTTTTCACACTTTCTCGATGTTTCGATTTTTCTCGATGTTTCCCAAAACTGAATATCGGCACTTTGTGGTGCGTCATAAACTTAGCGTTACATTTTCTATTGTCTTGTTGTGTACTTTTTGACATCAATTTATTAAATGCTCCGAGTTGGAGACTCATTTCCCCGACATCGATGGATCCGCCGGCGTTCCCGTCCGCAGCAGGCGAGGTGCAGAGCTGGAGGCACTGGCTGGGTTAGGGTGAGGAAAAATCCAGAGGTTGGACTGAGTCCATCCCCGGTTATGCACGGTCCATCGACATCAACTGCCCGCCACGCCCGCGGCGTCCGAGTCGGCCGAACGGATCCGAACGACATCGAGAAAGGCCAGCGTCAGCCCGCAACACAACCAAGTTGCTGTGAAAAAATTACCCACCAAGTTTTAGGTATGTGTGTAACGCTAATTCAGCGTTTGGGTAGGGTTCGGGGTCTTAGGGTCCCTGGTCTTAGGGCTCTAGGCACTTGGGTTAAGTTTTAGGTGTGAAAGGTCACCCGGGTTGGGTTTAGAGATGTGTTGAAGAGTGCGGTCGATTTTTGTAAATTAATAAAGTTTTGTCTTTGTGGACTTAATACATTTATTTTACTTTCCCATGAGATCAAATAATGTGGCTCTCTCCCATTTGCGTTTTGAAATGGAGGCCCTAAATGTACTGCTCAAACCTGATCGCGACGTTTCGGAGTTTCTTTTCCTTCCTCAGGCTAGTTTGAGCAACTGAATGGCTGGAATACTTCACATCAGCTCATTTATATAGACTTCTCAGTGGGCGTGGCTTCCTAACACTCTCTCTCTCTCTGTTTTCACACTTTCTCGATGTTTCGATTTTTCTCGATGTTTCCCAAAACTGAATATCGGCACTTTGTGGTGCGTCATAAACTTAGCGTTACATTTTCTATTGTCTTGTTGTGTACTTTTTGACATCAATTTATTAAATGCTCCGAGTTGGAGACTCATTTCCCCGACATCGATGGATCCGCCGGCGTTCCCGTCCGCAGCAGGCGAGGTGCAGAGCTGGAGGCACTGGCTGGGTTAGGGTGAGGAAAAATCCAGAGGTTGGACTGAGTCCATCCCCGGTTATGCACGGTCCATCGACATCAACTGCCCGCCACGCCCGCGGCGTCCGAGTCGGCCGAACGGATCCGAACGACATCGAGAAAGGCCAGCGTCAGCCCGCAACACAACCAAGTTGCTGTGAAAAAATTACCCACCAAGTTTTAGGTATGTGTGTAACGCTAATTCAGCGTTTGGGTAGGGTTCGGGGTCTTAGGGTCCCTGGTCTTAGGGCTCTAGGCACTTGGGTTAAGTTTTAGGTGTGAAAGGTCACCCGGGTTGGGTTTAGAGATGTGTTGAAGAGTGCGGTCGATTTTTGTAAATTAATAAAGTTTTGTCTTTGTGGACTTAATACATTTATTTTACTTTCCCATGAGATCAAATAATGTGGCTCTCTCCCATTTGCGTTTTGAAATGGAGGCCCTAAATGTACTGCTCAAACCTGATCGCGACGTTTCGGAGTTTCTTTTCCTTCCTCAGGCTAGTTTGAGCAACTGAATGGCTGGAATACTTCACATCAGCTCATTTATATAGACTTCTCAGTGGGCGTGGCTTCCTAACACTCTCTCTCTCTCTGTTTTCACACTTTCTCGATGTTTCGATTTTTCTCGATGTTTCCCAAAACTGAATATCGGCACTTTGTGGTGCGTCATAAACTTAGCGTTACATTTTCTATTGTCTTGTTGTGTACTTTTTGACATCAATTTATTAAATGCTCCGAGTTGGAGACTCATTTCCCCGACATCGATGGATCCGCCGGCGTTCCCGTCCGCAGCAGGCGAGGTGCAGAGCTGGAGGCACTGGCTGGGTTAGGGTGAGGAAAAATCCAGAGGTTGGACTGAGTCCATCCCCGGTTATGCACGGTCCATCGACATCAACTGCCCGCCACGCCCGCGGCGTCCGAGTCGGCCGAACGGATCCGAACGACATCGAGAAAGGCCAGCGTCAGCCCGCAACACAACCAAGTTGCTGTGAAAAAATTACCCACCAAGTTTTAGGTATGTGTGTAACGCTAATTCAGCGTTTGGGTAGGGTTCGGGGTCTTAGGGTCCCTGGTCTTAGGGCTCTAGGCACTTGGGTTAAGTTTTAGGTGTGAAAGGTCACCCGGGTTGGGTTTAGAGATGTGTTGAAGAGTGCGGTCGATTTTTGTAAATTAATAAAGTTTTGTCTTTGTGGACTTAATACATTTATTTTACTTTCCCATGAGATCAAATAATGTGGCTCTCTCCCATTTGCGTTTTGAAATGGAGGCCCTAAATGTACTGCTCAAACCTGATCGCGACGTTTCGGAGTTTCTTTTCCTTCCTCAGGCTAGTTTGAGCAACTGAATGGCTGGAATACTTCACATCAGCTCATTTATATAGACTTCTCAGTGGGCGTGGCTTCCTAACACTCTCTCTCTCTCTGTTTTCACACTTTCTCGATGTTTCGATTTTTCTCGATGTTTCCCAAAACTGAATATCGGCACTTTGTGGTGCGTCATAAACTTAGCGTTACATTTTCTATTGTCTTGTTGTGTACTTTTTGACATCAATTTATTAAATGCTCCGAGTTGGAGACTCATTTCCCCGACATCGATGGATCCGCCGGCGTTCCCGTCCGCAGCAGGCGAGGTGCAGAGCTGGAGGCACTGGCTGGGTTAGGGTGAGGAAAAATCCAGAGGTTGGACTGAGTCCATCCCCGGTTATGCACGGTCCATCGACATCAACTGCCCGCCACGCCCGCGGCGTCCGAGTCGGCCGAACGGATCCGAACGACATCGAGAAAGGCCAGCGTCAGCCCGCAACACAACCAAGTTGCTGTGAAAAAATTACCCACCAAGTTTTAGGTATGTGTGTAACGCTAATTCAGCGTTTGGGTAGGGTTCGGGGTCTTAGGGTCCCTGGTCTTAGGGCTCTAGGCACTTGGGTTAAGTTTTAGGTGTGAAAGGTCACCCGGGTTGGGTTTAGAGATGTGTTGAAGAGTGCGGTCGATTTTTGTAAATTAATAAAGTTTTGTCTTTGTGGACTTAATACATTTATTTTACTTTCCCATGAGATCAAATAATGTGGCTCTCTCCCATTTGCGTTTTGAAATGGAGGCCCTAAATGTACTGCTCAAACCTGATCGCGACGTTTCGGAGTTTCTTTTCCTTCCTCAGGCTAGTTTGAGCAACTGAATGGCTGGAATACTTCACATCAGCTCATTTATATAGACTTCTCAGTGGGCGTGGCTTCCTAACACTCTCTCTCTCTCTGTTTTCACACTTTCTCGATGTTTCGATTTTTCTCGATGTTTCCCAAAACTGAATATCGGCACTTTGTGGTGCGTCATAAACTTAGCGTTACATTTTCTATTGTCTTGTTGTGTACTTTTTGACATCAATTTATTAAATGCTCCGAGTTGGAGACTCATTTCCCCGACATCGATGGATCCGCCGGCGTTCCCGTCCGCAGCAGGCGAGGTGCAGAGCTGGAGGCACTGGCTGGGTTAGGGTGAGGAAAAATCCAGAGGTTGGACTGAGTCCATCCCCGGTTATGCACGGTCCATCGACATCAACTGCCCGCCACGCCCGCGGCGTCCGAGTCGGCCGAACGGATCCGAACGACATCGAGAAAGGCCAGCGTCAGCCCGCAACACAACCAAGTTGCTGTGAAAAAATTACCCACCAAGTTCTAGGTATGTGTGTAACGCTAATTCAGCGTTTGGGTAGGGTTCGGGGTCTTAGGGTCCCTGGTCTTAGGGCTCTAGGCACTTGGGTTAAGTTTTAGGTGTGAAAGGTCACCCGGGTTGGGTTTAGAGATGTGTTGAAGAGTGCGGTCGATTTTTGTAAATTAATAAAGTTTTGTCTTTGTGGACTTAATACATTTATTTTACTTTCCCATGAGATCAAATAATGTGGCTCTCTCCCATTTGCGTTTTGAAATGGAGGCCCTAAATGTACTGCTCAAACCTGATCGCGACGTTTCGGAGTTTCTTTTCCTTCCTCAGGCTAGTTTGAGCAACTGAATGGCTGGAATACTTCACATCAGCTCATTTATATAGACTTCTCAGTGGGCGTGGCTTCCTAACACTCTCTCTCTCTCTGTTTTCACACTTTCTCGATGTTTCGATTTTTCTCGATGTTTCCCAAAACTGAATATCGGCACTTTGTGGTGCGTCATAAACTTAGCGTTACATTTTCTATTGTCTTGTTGTGTACTTTTTGACATCAATTTATTAAATGCTCCGAGTTGGAGACTCATTTCCCCGACATCGATGGATCCGCCGGCGTTCCCGTCCGCAGCAGGCGAGGTGCAGAGCTGGAGGCACTGGCTGGGTTAGGGTGAGGAAAAATCCAGAGGTTGGACTGAGTCCATCCCCGGTTATGCACGGTCCATCGACATCAACTGCCCGCCACGCCCGCGGCGTCCGAGTCGGCCGAACGGATCCGAACGACATCGAGAAAGGCCAGCGTCAGCCCGCAACACAACCAAGTTGCTGTGAAAAAATTACCCACCAAGTTTTAGGTATGTGTGTAACGCTAATTCAGCGTTTGGGTAGGGTTCGGGGTCTTAGGGTCCCTGGTCTTAGGGCTCTAGGCACTTGGGTTAAGTTTTAGGTGTGAAAGGTCACCCGGGTTGGGTTTAGAGATGTGTTGAAGAGTGCGGTCGATTTTTGTAAATTAATAAAGTTTTGTCTTTGTGGACTTAATACATTTATTTTACTTTCCCATGAGATCAAATAATGTGGCTCTCTCCCATTTGCGTTTTGAAATGGAGGCCCTAAATGTACTGCTCAAACCTGATCGCGACGTTTCGGAGTTTCTTTTCCTTCCTCAGGCTAGTTTGAGCAACTGAATGGCTGGAATACTTCACATCAGCTCATTTATATAGACTTCTCAGTGGGCGTGGCTTCCTAACACTCTCTCTCTCTCTGTTTTCACACTTTCTCGATGTTTCGATTTTTCTCGATGTTTCCCAAAACTGAATATCGGCACTTTGTGGTGCGTCATAAACTTAGCGTTACATTTTCTATTGTCTTGTTGTGTACTTTTTGACATCAATTTATTAAATGCTCCGAGTTGGAGACTCATTTCCCCGACATCGATGGATCCGCCGGCGTTCCCGTCCGCAGCAGGCGAGGTGCAGAGCTGGAGGCACTGGCTGGGTTAGGGTGAGGAAAAATCCAGAGGTTGGACTGAGTCCATCCCCGGTTATGCACGGTCCATCGACATCAACTGCCCGCCACGCCCGCGGCGTCCGAGTCGGCCGAACGGATCCGAACGACATCGAGAAAGGCCAGCGTCAGCCCGCAACACAACCAAGTTGCTGTGAAAAAATTACCCACCAAGTTTTAGGTATGTGTGTAACGCTAATTCAGCGTTTGGGTAGGGTTCGGGGTCTTAGGGTCCCTGGTCTTAGGGCTCTAGGCACTTGGGTTAAGTTTTAGGTGTGAAAGGTCACCCGGGTTGGGTTTAGAGATGTGTTGAAGAGTGCGGTCGATTTTTGTAAATTAATAAAGTTTTGTCTTTGTGGACTTAATACATTTATTTTACTTTCCCATGAGATCAAATAATGTGGCTCTCTCCCATTTGCGTTTTGAAATGGAGGCCCTAAATGTACTGCTCAAACCTGATCGCGACGTTTCGGAGTTTCTTTTCCTTCCTCAGGCTAGTTTGAGCAACTGAATGGCTGGAATACTTCACATCAGCTCATTTATATAGACTTCTCAGTGGGCGTGGCTTCCTAACACTCTCTCTCTCTCTGTTTTCACACTTTCTCGATGTTTCGATTTTTCTCGATGTTTCCCAAAACTGAATATCGGCACTTTGTGGTGCGTCATAAACTTAGCGTTACATTTTCTATTGTCTTGTTGTGTACTTTTTGACATCAATTTATTAAATGCTCCGAGTTGGAGACTCATTTCCCCGACATCGATGGATCCGCCGGCGTTCCCGTCCGCAGCAGGCGAGGTGCAGAGCTGGAGGCACTGGCTGGGTTAGGGTGAGGAAAAATCCAGAGGTTGGACTGAGTCCATCCCCGGTTATGCACGGTCCATCGACATCAACTGCCCGCCACGCCCGCGGCGTCCGAGTCGGCCGAACGGATCCGAACGACATCGAGAAAGGCCAGCGTCAGCCCGCAACACAACCAAGTTGCTGTGAAAAAATTACCCACCAAGTTTTAGGTATGTGTGTAACGCTAATTCAGCGTTTGGGTAGGGTTCGGGGTCTTAGGGTCCCTGGTCTTAGGGCTCTAGGCACTTGGGTTAAGTTTTAGGTGTGAAAGGTCACCCGGGTTGGGTTTAGAGATGTGTTGAAGAGTGCGGTCGATTTTTGTAAATTAATAAAGTTTTGTCTTTGTGGACTTAATACATTTATTTTACTTTCCCATGAGATCAAATAATGTGGCTCTCTCCCATTTGCGTTTTGAAATGGAGGCCCTAAATGTACTGCTCAAACCTGATCGCGACGTTTCGGAGTTTCTTTTCCTTCCTCAGGCTAGTTTGAGCAACTGAATGGCTGGAATACTTCACATCAGCTCATTTATATAGACTTCTCAGTGGGCGTGGCTTCCTAACACTCTCTCTCTCTCTGTTTTCACACTTTCTCGATGTTTCGATTTTTCTCGATGTTTCCCAAAACTGAATATCGGCACTTTGTGGTGCGTCATAAACTTAGCGTTACATTTTCTATTGTCTTGTTGTGTACTTTTTGACATCAATTTATTAAATGCTCCGAGTTGGAGACTCATTTCCCCGACATCGATGGATCCGCCGGCGTTCCCGTCCGCAGCAGGCGAGGTGCAGAGCTGGAGGCACTGGCTGGGTTAGGGTGAGGAAAAATCCAGAGGTTGGACTGAGTCCATCCCCGGTTATGCACGGTCCATCGACATCAACTGCCCGCCACGCCCGCGGCGTCCGAGTCGGCCGAACGGATCCGAACGACATCGAGAAAGGCCAGCGTCAGCCCGCAACACAACCAAGTTGCTGTGAAAAAATTACCCACCAAGTTTTAGGTATGTGTGTAACGCTAATTCAGCGTTTGGGTAGGGTTCGGGGTCTTAGGGTCCCTGGTCTTAGGGCTCTAGGCACTTGGGTTAAGTTTTAGGTGTGAAAGGTCACCCGGGTTGGGTTTAGAGATGTGTTGAAGAGTGCGGTCGATTTTTGTAAATTAATAAAGTTTTGTCTTTGTGGACTTAATACATTTATTTTACTTTCCCATGAGATCAAATAATGTGGCTCTCTCCCATTTGCGTTTTGAAATGGAGGCCCTAAATGTACTGCTCAAACCTGATCGCGACGTTTCGGAGTTTCTTTTCCTTCCTCAGGCTAGTTTGAGCAACTGAATGGCTGGAATACTTCACATCAGCTCATTTATATAGACTTCTCAGTGGGCGTGGCTTCCTAACACTCTCTCTCTCTCTGTTTTCACACTTTCTCGATGTTTCGATTTTTCTCGATGTTTCCCAAAACTGAATATCGGCACTTTGTGGTGCGTCATAAACTTAGCGTTACATTTTCTATTGTCTTGTTGTGTACTTTTTGACATCAATTTATTAAATGCTCCGAGTTGGAGACTCATTTCCCCGACATCGATGGATCCGCCGGCGTTCCCGTCCGCAGCAGGCGAGGTGCAGAGCTGGAGGCACTGGCTGGGTTAGGGTGAGGAAAAATCCAGAGGTTGGACTGAGTCCATCCCCGGTTATGCACGGTCCATCGACATCAACTGCCCGCCACGCCCGCGGCGTCCGAGTCGGCCGAACGGATCCGAACGACATCGAGAAAGGCCAGCGTCAGCCCGCAACACAACCAAGTTGCTGTGAAAAAATTACCCACCAAGTTTTAGGTATGTGTGTAACGCTAATTCAGCGTTTGGGTAGGGTTCGGGGTCTTAGGGTCCCTGGTCTTAGGGCTCTAGGCACTTGGGTTAAGTTTTAGGTGTGAAAGGTCACCCGGGTTGGGTTTAGAGATGTGTTGAAGAGTGCGGTCGATTTTTGTAAATTAATAAAGTTTTGTCTTTGTGGACTTAATACATTTATTTTACTTTCCCATGAGATCAAATAATGTGGCTCTCTCCCATTTGCGTTTTGAAATGGAGGCCCTAAATGTACTGCTCAAACCTGATCGCGACGTTTCGGAGTTTCTTTTCCTTCCTCAGGCTAGTTTGAGCAACTGAATGGCTGGAATACTTCACATCAGCTCATTTATATAGACTTCTCAGTGGGCGTGGCTTCCTAACACTCTCTCTCTCTCTGTTTTCACACTTTCTCGATGTTTCGATTTTTCTCGATGTTTCCCAAAACTGAATATCGGCACTTTGTGGTGCGTCATAAACTTAGCGTTACATTTTCTATTGTCTTGTTGTGTACTTTTTGACATCAATTTATTAAATGCTCCGAGTTGGAGACTCATTTCCCCGACATCGATGGATCCGCCGGCGTTCCCGTCCGCAGCAGGCGAGGTGCAGAGCTGGAGGCACTGGCTGGGTTAGGGTGAGGAAAAATCCAGAGGTTGGACTGAGTCCATCCCCGGTTATGCACGGTCCATCGACATCAACTGCCCGCCACGCCCGCGGCGTCCGAGTCGGCCGAACGGATCCGAACGACATCGAGAAAGGCCAGCGTCAGCCCGCAACACAACCAAGTTGCTGTGAAAAAATTACCCACCAAGTTTTAGGTATGTGTGTAACGCTAATTCAGCGTTTGGGTAGGGTTCGGGGTCTTAGGGTCCCTGGTCTTAGGGCTCTAGGCACTTGGGTTAAGTTTTAGGTGTGAAAGGTCACCCGGGTTGGGTTTAGAGATGTGTTGAAGAGTGCGGTCGATTTTTGTAAATTAATAAAGTTTTGTCTTTGTGGACTTAATACATTTATTTTACTTTCCCATGAGATCAAATAATGTGGCTCTCTCCCATTTGCGTTTTGAAATGGAGGCCCTAAATGTACTGCTCAAACCTGATCGCGACGTTTCGGAGTTTCTTTTCCTTCCTCAGGCTAGTTTGAGCAACTGAATGGCTGGAATACTTCACATCAGCTCATTTATATAGACTTCTCAGTGGGCGTGGCTTCCTAACACTCTCTCTCTCTCTGTTTTCACACTTTCTCGATGTTTCGATTTTTCTCGATGTTTCCCAAAACTGAATATCGGCACTTTGTGGTGCGTCATAAACTTAGCGTTACATTTTCTATTGTCTTGTTGTGTACTTTTTGACATCAATTTATTAAATGCTCCGAGTTGGAGACTCATTTCCCCGACATCGATGGATCCGCCGGCGTTCCCGTCCGCAGCAGGCGAGGTGCAGAGCTGGAGGCACTGGCTGGGTTAGGGTGAGGAAAAATCCAGAGGTTGGACTGAGTCCATCCCCGGTTATGCACGGTCCATCGACATCAACTGCCCGCCACGCCCGCGGCGTCCGAGTCGGCCGAACGGATCCGAACGACATCGAGAAAGGCCAGCGTCAGCCCGCAACACAACCAAGTTGCTGTGAAAAAATTACCCACCAAGTTTTAGGTATGTGTGTAACGCTAATTCAGCGTTTGGGTAGGGTTCGGGGTCTTAGGGTCCCTGGTCTTAGGGCTCTAGGCACTTGGGTTAAGTTTTAGGTGTGAAAGGTCACCCGGGTTGGGTTTAGAGATGTGTTGAAGAGTGCGGTCGATTTTTGTAAATTAATAAAGTTTTGTCTTTGTGGACTTAATACATTTATTTTACTTTCCCATGAGATCAAATAATGTGGCTCTCTCCCATTTGCGTTTTGAAATGGAGGCCCTAAATGTACTGCTCAAACCTGATCGCGACGTTTCGGAGTTTCTTTTCCTTCCTCAGGCTAGTTTGAGCAACTGAATGGCTGGAATACTTCACATCAGCTCATTTATATAGACTTCTCAGTGGGCGTGGCTTCCTAACACTCTCTCTCTCTCTGTTTTCACACTTTCTCGATGTTTCGATTTTTCTCGATGTTTCCCAAAACTGAATATCGGCACTTTGTGGTGCGTCATAAACTTAGCGTTACATTTTCTATTGTCTTGTTGTGTACTTTTTGACATCAATTTATTAAATGCTCCGAGTTGGAGACTCATTTCCCCGACATCGATGGATCCGCCGGCGTTCCCGTCCGCAGCAGGCGAGGTGCAGAGCTGGAGGCACTGGCTGGGTTAGGGTGAGGAAAAATCCAGAGGTTGGACTGAGTCCATCCCCGGTTATGCACGGTCCATCGACATCAACTGCCCGCCACGCCCGCGGCGTCCGAGTCGGCCGAACGGATCCGAACGACATCGAGAAAGGCCAGCGTCAGCCCGCAACACAACCAAGTTGCTGTGAAAAAATTACCCACCAAGTTTTAGGTATGTGTGTAACGCTAATTCAGCGTTTGGGTAGGGTTCGGGGTCTTAGGGTCCCTGGTCTTAGGGCTCTAGGCACTTGGGTTAAGTTTTAGGTGTGAAAGGTCACCCGGGTTGGGTTTAGAGATGTGTTGAAGAGTGCGGTCGATTTTTGTAAATTAATAAAGTTTTGTCTTTGTGGACTTAATACATTTATTTTACTTTCCCATGAGATCAAATAATGTGGCTCTCTCCCATTTGCGTTTTGAAATGGAGGCCCTAAATGTACTGCTCAAACCTGATCGCGACGTTTCGGAGTTTCTTTTCCTTCCTCAGGCTAGTTTGAGCAACTGAATGGCTGGAATACTTCACATCAGCTCATTTATATAGACTTCTCAGTGGGCGTGGCTTCCTAACACTCTCTCTCTCTCTGTTTTCACACTTTCTCGATGTTTCGATTTTTCTCGATGTTTCCCAAAACTGAATATCGGCACTTTGTGGTGCGTCATAAACTTAGCGTTACATTTTCTATTGTCTTGTTGTGTACTTTTTGACATCAATTTATTAAATGCTCCGAGTTGGAGACTCATTTCCCCGACATCGATGGATCCGCCGGCGTTCCCGTCCGCAGCAGGCGAGGTGCAGAGCTGGAGGCACTGGCTGGGTTAGGGTGAGGAAAAATCCAGAGGTTGGACTGAGTCCATCCCCGGTTATGCACGGTCCATCGACATCAACTGCCCGCCACGCCCGCGGCGTCCGAGTCGGCCGAACGGATCCGAACGACATCGAGAAAGGCCAGCGTCAGCCCGCAACACAACCAAGTTGCTGTGAAAAAATTACCCACCAAGTTTTAGGTATGTGTGTAACGCTAATTCAGCGTTTGGGTAGGGTTCGGGGTCTTAGGGTCCCTGGTCTTAGGGCTCTAGGCACTTGGGTTAAGTTTTAGGTGTGAAAGGTCACCCGGGTTGGGTTTAGAGATGTGTTGAAGAGTGCGGTCGATTTTTGTAAATTAATAAAGTTTTGTCTTTGTGGACTTAATACATTTATTTTACTTTCCCATGAGATCAAATAATGTGGCTCTCTCCCATTTGCGTTTTGAAATGGAGGCCCTAAATGTACTGCTCAAACCTGATCGCGACGTTTCGGAGTTTCTTTTCCTTCCTCAGGCTAGTTTGAGCAACTGAATGGCTGGAATACTTCACATCAGCTCATTTATATAGACTTCTCAGTGGGCGTGGCTTCCTAACACTCTCTCTCTCTCTGTTTTCACACTTTCTCGATGTTTCGATTTTTCTCGATGTTTCCCAAAACTGAATATCGGCACTTTGTGGTGCGTCATAAACTTAGCGTTACATTTTCTATTGTCTTGTTGTGTACTTTTTGACATCAATTTATTAAATGCTCCGAGTTGGAGACTCATTTCCCCGACATCGATGGATCCGCCGGCGTTCCCGTCCGCAGCAGGCGAGGTGCAGAGCTGGAGGCACTGGCTGGGTTAGGGTGAGGAAAAATCCAGAGGTTGGACTGAGTCCATCCCCGGTTATGCACGGTCCATCGACATCAACTGCCCGCCACGCCCGCGGCGTCCGAGTCGGCCGAACGGATCCGAACGACATCGAGAAAGGCCAGCGTCAGCCCGCAACACAACCAAGTTGCTGTGAAAAAATTACCCACCAAGTTCTAGGTATGTGTGTAACGCTAATTCAGCGTTTGGGTAGGGTTCGGGGTCTTAGGGTCCCTGGTCTTAGGGCTCTAGGCACTTGGGTTAAGTTTTAGGTGTGAAAGGTCACCCGGGTTGGGTTTAGAGATGTGTTGAAGAGTGCGGTCGATTTTTGTAAATTAATAAAGTTTTGTCTTTGTGGACTTAATACATTTATTTTACTTTCCCATGAGATCAAATAATGTGGCTCTCTCCCATTTGCGTTTTGAAATGGAGGCCCTAAATGTACTGCTCAAACCTGATCGCGACGTTTCGGAGTTTCTTTTCCTTCCTCAGGCTAGTTTGAGCAACTGAATGGCTGGAATACTTCACATCAGCTCATTTATATAGACTTCTCAGTGGGCGTGGCTTCCTAACACTCTCTCTCTCTCTGTTTTCACACTTTCTCGATGTTTCGATTTTTCTCGATGTTTCCCAAAACTGAATATCGGCACTTTGTGGTGCGTCATAAACTTAGCGTTACATTTTCTATTGTCTTGTTGTGTACTTTTTGACATCAATTTATTAAATGCTCCGAGTTGGAGACTCATTTCCCCGACATCGATGGATCCGCCGGCGTTCCCGTCCGCAGCAGGCGAGGTGCAGAGCTGGAGGCACTGGCTGGGTTAGGGTGAGGAAAAATCCAGAGGTTGGACTGAGTCCATCCCCGGTTATGCACGGTCCATCGACATCAACTGCCCGCCACGCCCGCGGCGTCCGAGTCGGCCGAACGGATCCGAACGACATCGAGAAAGGCCAGCGTCAGCCCGCAACACAACCAAGTTGCTGTGAAAAAATTACCCACCAAGTTTTAGGTATGTGTGTAACGCTAATTCAGCGTTTGGGTAGGGTTCGGGGTCTTAGGGTCCCTGGTCTTAGGGCTCTAGGCACTTGGGTTAAGTTTTAGGTGTGAAAGGTCACCCGGGTTGGGTTTAGAGATGTGTTGAAGAGTGCGGTCGATTTTTGTAAATTAATAAAGTTTTGTCTTTGTGGACTTAATACATTTATTTTACTTTCCCATGAGATCAAATAATGTGGCTCTCTCCCATTTGCGTTTTGAAATGGAGGCCCTAAATGTACTGCTCAAACCTGATCGCGACGTTTCGGAGTTTCTTTTCCTTCCTCAGGCTAGTTTGAGCAACTGAATGGCTGGAATACTTCACATCAGCTCATTTATATAGACTTCTCAGTGGGCGTGGCTTCCTAACACTCTCTCTCTCTCTGTTTTCACACTTTCTCGATGTTTCGATTTTTCTCGATGTTTCCCAAAACTGAATATCGGCACTTTGTGGTGCGTCATAAACTTAGCGTTACATTTTCTATTGTCTTGTTGTGTACTTTTTGACATCAATTTATTAAATGCTCCGAGTTGGAGACTCATTTCCCCGACATCGATGGATCCGCCGGCGTTCCCGTCCGCAGCAGGCGAGGTGCAGAGCTGGAGGCACTGGCTGGGTTAGGGTGAGGAAAAATCCAGAGGTTGGACTGAGTCCATCCCCGGTTATGCACGGTCCATCGACATCAACTGCCCGCCACGCCCGCGGCGTCCGAGTCGGCCGAACGGATCCGAACGACATCGAGAAAGGCCAGCGTCAGCCCGCAACACAACCAAGTTGCTGTGAAAAAATTACCCACCAAGTTTTAGGTATGTGTGTAACGCTAATTCAGCGTCTGGGTAGGGTTCGGGGTCTTAGGGTCCCTGGTCTTAGGGCTCTAGGCACTTGGGTTAAGTTTTAGGTGTGAAAGGTCACCCGGGTTGGGTTTAGAGATGTGTTGAAGAGTGCGGTCGATTTTTGTAAATTAATAAAGTTTTGTCTTTGTGGACTTAATACATTTATTTTACTTTCCCATGAGATCAAATAATGTGGCTCTCTCCCATTTGCGTTTTGAAATGGAGGCCCTAAATGTACTGCTCAAACCTGATCGCGACGTTTCGGAGTTTCTTTTCCTTCCTCAGGCTAGTTTGAGCAACTGAATGGCTGGAATACTTCACATCAGCTCATTTATATAGACTTCTCAGTGGGCGTGGCTTCCTAACACTCTCTCTCTCTCTGTTTTCACACTTTCTCGATGTTTCGATTTTTCTCGATGTTTCCCAAAACTGAATATCGGCACTTTGTGGTGCGTCATAAACTTAGCGTTACATTTTCTATTGTCTTGTTGTGTACTTTTTGACATCAATTTATTAAATGCTCCGAGTTGGAGACTCATTTCCCCGACATCGATGGATCCGCCGGCGTTCCCGTCCGCAGCAGGCGAGGTGCAGAGCTGGAGGCACTGGCTGGGTTAGGGTGAGGAAAAATCCAGAGGTTGGACTGAGTCCATCCCCGGTTATGCACGGTCCATCGACATCAACTGCCCGCCACGCCCGCGGCGTCCGAGTCGGCCGAACGGATCCGAACGACATCGAGAAAGGCCAGCGTCAGCCCGCAACACAACCAAGTTGCTGTGAAAAAATTACCCACCAAGTTTTAGGTATGTGTGTAACGCTAATTCAGCGTCTGGGTAGGGTTCGGGGTCTTAGGGTCCCTGGTCTTAGGGCTCTAGGCACTTGGGTTAAGTTTTAGGTGTGAAAGGTCACCCGGGTTGGGTTTAGAGATGTGTTGAAGAGTGCGGTCGATTTTTGTAAATTAATAAAGTTTTGTCTTTGTGGACTTAATACATTTATTTTACTTTCCCATGAGATCAAATAATGTGGCTCTCTCCCATTTGCGTTTTGAAATGGAGGCCCTAAATGTACTGCTCAAACCTGATCGCGACGTTTCGGAGTTTCTTTTCCTTCCTCAGGCTAGTTTGAGCAACTGAATGGCTGGAATACTTCACATCAGCTCATTTATATAGACTTCTCAGTGGGCGTGGCTTCCTAACACTCTCTCTCTCTCTGTTTTCACACTTTCTCGATGTTTCGATTTTTCTCGATGTTTCCCAAAACTGAATATCGGCACTTTGTGGTGCGTCATAAACTTAGCGTTACATTTTCTATTGTCTTGTTGTGTACTTTTTGACATCAATTTATTAAATGCTCCGAGTTGGAGACTCATTTCCCCGACATCGATGGATCCGCCGGCGTTCCCGTCCGCAGCAGGCGAGGTGCAGAGCTGGAGGCACTGGCTGGGTTAGGGTGAGGAAAAATCCAGAGGTTGGACTGAGTCCATCCCCGGTTATGCACGGTCCATCGACATCAACTGCCCGCCACGCCCGCGGCGTCCGAGTCGGCCGAACGGATCCGAACGACATCGAGAAAGGCCAGCGTCAGCCCGCAACACAACCAAGTTGCTGTGAAAAAATTACCCACCAAGTTTTAGGTATGTGTGTAACGCTAATTCAGCGTTTGGGTAGGGTTCGGGGTCTTAGGGTCCCTGGTCTTAGGGCTCTAGGCACTTGGGTTAAGTTTTAGGTGTGAAAGGTCACCCGGGTTGGGTTTAGAGATGTGTTGAAGAGTGCGGTCGATTTTTGTAAATTAATAAAGTTTTGTCTTTGTGGACTTAATACATTTATTTTACTTTCCCATGAGATCAAATAATGTGGCTCTCTCCCATTTGCGTTTTGAAATGGAGGCCCTAAATGTACTGCTCAAACCTGATCGCGACGTTTCGGAGTTTCTTTTCCTTCCTCAGGCTAGTTTGAGCAACTGAATGGCTGGAATACTTCACATCAGCTCATTTATATAGACTTCTCAGTGGGCGTGGCTTCCTAACACTCTCTCTCTCTCTGTTTTCACACTTTCTCGATGTTTCGATTTTTCTCGATGTTTCCCAAAACTGAATATCGGCACTTTGTGGTGCGTCATAAACTTAGCGTTACATTTTCTATTGTCTTGTTGTGTACTTTTTGACATCAATTTATTAAATGCTCCGAGTTGGAGACTCATTTCCCCGACATCGATGGATCCGCCGGCGTTCCCGTCCGCAGCAGGCGAGGTGCAGAGCTGGAGGCACTGGCTGGGTTAGGGTGAGGAAAAATCCAGAGGTTGGACTGAGTCCATCCCCGGTTATGCACGGTCCATCGACATCAACTGCCCGCCACGCCCGCGGCGTCCGAGTCGGCCGAACGGATCCGAACGACATCGAGAAAGGCCAGCGTCAGCCCGCAACACAACCAAGTTGCTGTGAAAAAATTACCCACCAAGTTTTAGGTATGTGTGTAACGCTAATTCAGCGTTTGGGTAGGGTTCGGGGTCTTAGGGTCCCTGGTCTTAGGGCTCTAGGCACTTGGGTTAAGTTTTAGGTGTGAAAGGTCACCCGGGTTGGGTTTAGAGATGTGTTGAAGAGTGCGGTCGATTTTTGTAAATTAATAAAGTTTTGTCTTTGTGGACTTAATACATTTATTTTACTTTCCCATGAGATCAAATAATGTGGCTCTCTCCCATTTGCGTTTTGAAATGGAGGCCCTAAATGTACTGCTCAAACCTGATCGCGACGTTTCGGAGTTTCTTTTCCTTCCTCAGGCTAGTTTGAGCAACTGAATGGCTGGAATACTTCACATCAGCTCATTTATATAGACTTCTCAGTGGGCGTGGCTTCCTAACACTCTCTCTCTCTCTGTTTTCACACTTTCTCGATGTTTCGATTTTTCTCGATGTTTCCCAAAACTGAATATCGGCACTTTGTGGTGCGTCATAAACTTAGCGTTACATTTTCTATTGTCTTGTTGTGTACTTTTTGACATCAATTTATTAAATGCTCCGAGTTGGAGACTCATTTCCCCGACATCGATGGATCCGCCGGCGTTCCCGTCCGCAGCAGGCGAGGTGCAGAGCTGGAGGCACTGGCTGGGTTAGGGTGAGGAAAAATCCAGAGGTTGGACTGAGTCCATCCCCGGTTATGCACGGTCCATCGACATCAACTGCCCGCCACGCCCGCGGCGTCCGAGTCGGCCGAACGGATCCGAACGACATCGAGAAAGGCCAGCGTCAGCCCGCAACACAACCAAGTTGCTGTGAAAAAATTACCCACCAAGTTTTAGGTATGTGTGTAACGCTAATTCAGCGTTTGGGTAGGGTTCGGGGTCTTAGGGTCCCTGGTCTTAGGGCTCTAGGCACTTGGGTTAAGTTTTAGGTGTGAAAGGTCACCCGGGTTGGGTTTAGAGATGTGTTGAAGAGTGCGGTCGATTTTTGTAAATTAATAAAGTTTTGTCTTTGTGGACTTAATACATTTATTTTACTTTCCCATGAGATCAAATAATGTGGCTCTCTCCCATTTGCGTTTTGAAATGGAGGCCCTAAATGTACTGCTCAAACCTGATCGCGACGTTTCGGAGTTTCTTTTCCTTCCTCAGGCTAGTTTGAGCAACTGAATGGCTGGAATACTTCACATCAGCTCATTTATATAGACTTCTCAGTGGGCGTGGCTTCCTAACACTCTCTCTCTCTCTGTTTTCACACTTTCTCGATGTTTCGATTTTTCTCGATGTTTCCCAAAACTGAATATCGGCACTTTGTGGTGCGTCATAAACTTAGCGTTACATTTTCTATTGTCTTGTTGTGTACTTTTTGACATCAATTTATTAAATGCTCCGAGTTGGAGACTCATTTCCCCGACATCGATGGATCCGCCGGCGTTCCCGTCCGCAGCAGGCGAGGTGCAGAGCTGGAGGCACTGGCTGGGTTAGGGTGAGGAAAAATCCAGAGGTTGGACTGAGTCCATCCCCGGTTATGCACGGTCCATCGACATCAACTGCCCGCCACGCCCGCGGCGTCCGAGTCGGCCGAACGGATCCGAACGACATCGAGAAAGGCCAGCGTCAGCCCGCAACACAACCAAGTTGCTGTGAAAAAATTACCCACCAAGTTTTAGGTATGTGTGTAACGCTAATTCAGCGTTTGGGTAGGGTTCGGGGTCTTAGGGTCCCTGGTCTTAGGGCTCTAGGCACTTGGGTTAAGTTTTAGGTGTGAAAGGTCACCCGGGTTGGGTTTAGAGATGTGTTGAAGAGTGCGGTCGATTTTTGTAAATTAATAAAGTTTTGTCTTTGTGGACTTAATACATTTATTTTACTTTCCCATGAGATCAAATAATGTGGCTCTCTCCCATTTGCGTTTTGAAATGGAGGCCCTAAATGTACTGCTCAAACCTGATCGCGACGTTTCGGAGTTTCTTTTCCTTCCTCAGGCTAGTTTGAGCAACTGAATGGCTGGAATACTTCACATCAGCTCATTTATATAGACTTCTCAGTGGGCGTGGCTTCCTAACACTCTCTCTCTCTCTGTTTTCACACTTTCTCGATGTTTCGATTTTTCTCGATGTTTCCCAAAACTGAATATCGGCACTTTGTGGTGCGTCATAAACTTAGCGTTACATTTTCTATTGTCTTGTTGTGTACTTTTTGACATCAATTTATTAAATGCTCCGAGTTGGAGACTCATTTCCCCGACATCGATGGATCCGCCGGCGTTCCCGTCCGCAGCAGGCGAGGTGCAGAGCTGGAGGCACTGGCTGGGTTAGGGTGAGGAAAAATCCAGAGGTTGGACTGAGTCCATCCCCGGTTATGCACGGTCCATCGACATCAACTGCCCGCCACGCCCGCGGCGTCCGAGTCGGCCGAACGGATCCGAACGACATCGAGAAAGGCCAGCGTCAGCCCGCAACACAACCAAGTTGCTGTGAAAAAATTACCCACCAAGTTTTAGGTATGTGTGTAACGCTAATTCAGCGTTTGGGTAGGGTTCGGGGTCTTAGGGTCCCTGGTCTTAGGGCTCTAGGCACTTGGGTTAAGTTTTAGGTGTGAAAGGTCACCCGGGTTGGGTTTAGAGATGTGTTGAAGAGTGCGGTCGATTTTTGTAAATTAATAAAGTTTTGTCTTTGTGGACTTAATACATTTATTTTACTTTCCCATGAGATCAAATAATGTGGCTCTCTCCCATTTGCGTTTTGAAATGGAGGCCCTAAATGTACTGCTCAAACCTGATCGCGACGTTTCGGAGTTTCTTTTCCTTCCTCAGGCTAGTTTGAGCAACTGAATGGCTGGAATACTTCACATCAGCTCATTTATATAGACTTCTCAGTGGGCGTGGCTTCCTAACACTCTCTCTCTCTCTGTTTTCACACTTTCTCGATGTTTCGATTTTTCTCGATGTTTCCCAAAACTGAATATCGGCACTTTGTGGTGCGTCATAAACTTAGCGTTACATTTTCTATTGTCTTGTTGTGTACTTTTTGACATCAATTTATTAAATGCTCCGAGTTGGAGACTCATTTCCCCGACATCGATGGATCCGCCGGCGTTCCCGTCCGCAGCAGGCGAGGTGCAGAGCTGGAGGCACTGGCTGGGTTAGGGTGAGGAAAAATCCAGAGGTTGGACTGAGTCCATCCCCGGTTATGCACGGTCCATCGACATCAACTGCCCGCCACGCCCGCGGCGTCCGAGTCGGCCGAACGGATCCGAACGACATCGAGAAAGGCCAGCGTCAGCCCGCAACACAACCAAGTTGCTGTGAAAAAATTACCCACCAAGTTTTAGGTATGTGTGTAACGCTAATTCAGCGTTTGGGTAGGGTTCGGGGTCTTAGGGTCCCTGGTCTTAGGGCTCTAGGCACTTGGGTTAAGTTTTAGGTGTGAAAGGTCACCCGGGTTGGGTTTAGAGATGTGTTGAAGAGTGCGGTCGATTTTTGTAAATTAATAAAGTTTTGTCTTTGTGGACTTAATACATTTATTTTACTTTCCCATGAGATCAAATAATGTGGCTCTCTCCCATTTGCGTTTTGAAATGGAGGCCCTAAATGTACTGCTCAAACCTGATCGCGACGTTTCGGAGTTTCTTTTCCTTCCTCAGGCTAGTTTGAGCAACTGAATGGCTGGAATACTTCACATCAGCTCATTTATATAGACTTCTCAGTGGGCGTGGCTTCCTAACACTCTCTCTCTCTCTGTTTTCACACTTTCTCGATGTTTCGATTTTTCTCGATGTTTCCCAAAACTGAATATCGGCACTTTGTGGTGCGTCATAAACTTAGCGTTACATTTTCTATTGTCTTGTTGTGTACTTTTTGACATCAATTTATTAAATGCTCCGAGTTGGAGACTCATTTCCCCGACATCGATGGATCCGCCGGCGTTCCCGTCCGCAGCAGGCGAGGTGCAGAGCTGGAGGCACTGGCTGGGTTAGGGTGAGGAAAAATCCAGAGGTTGGACTGAGTCCATCCCCGGTTATGCACGGTCCATCGACATCAACTGCCCGCCACGCCCGCGGCGTCCGAGTCGGCCGAACGGATCCGAACGACATCGAGAAAGGCCAGCGTCAGCCCGCAACACAACCAAGTTGCTGTGAAAAAATTACCCACCAAGTTCTAGGTATGTGTGTAACGCTAATTCAGCGTTTGGGTAGGGTTCGGGGTCTTAGGGTCCCTGGTCTTAGGGCTCTAGGCACTTGGGTTAAGTTTTAGGTGTGAAAGGTCACCCGGGTTGGGTTTAGAGATGTGTTGAAGAGTGCGGTCGATTTTTGTAAATTAATAAAGTTTTGTCTTTGTGGACTTAATACATTTATTTTACTTTCCCATGAGATCAAATAATGTGGCTCTCTCCCATTTGCGTTTTGAAATGGAGGCCCTAAATGTACTGCTCAAACCTGATCGCGACGTTTCGGAGTTTCTTTTCCTTCCTCAGGCTAGTTTGAGCAACTGAATGGCTGGAATACTTCACATCAGCTCATTTATATAGACTTCTCAGTGGGCGTGGCTTCCTAACACTCTCTCTCTCTCTGTTTTCACACTTTCTCGATGTTTCGATTTTTCTCGATGTTTCCCAAAACTGAATATCGGCACTTTGTGGTGCGTCATAAACTTAGCGTTACATTTTCTATTGTCTTGTTGTGTACTTTTTGACATCAATTTATTAAATGCTCCGAGTTGGAGACTCATTTCCCCGACATCGATGGATCCGCCGGCGTTCCCGTCCGCAGCAGGCGAGGTGCAGAGCTGGAGGCACTGGCTGGGTTAGGGTGAGGAAAAATCCAGAGGTTGGACTGAGTCCATCCCCGGTTATGCACGGTCCATCGACATCAACTGCCCGCCACGCCCGCGGCGTCCGAGTCGGCCGAACGGATCCGAACGACATCGAGAAAGGCCAGCGTCAGCCCGCAACACAACCAAGTTGCTGTGAAAAAATTACCCACCAAGTTTTAGGTATGTGTGTAACGCTAATTCAGCGTTTGGGTAGGGTTCGGGGTCTTAGGGTCCCTGGTCTTAGGGCTCTAGGCACTTGGGTTAAGTTTTAGGTGTGAAAGGTCACCCGGGTTGGGTTTAGAGATGTGTTGAAGAGTGCGGTCGATTTTTGTAAATTAATAAAGTTTTGTCTTTGTGGACTTAATACATTTATTTTACTTTCCCATGAGATCAAATAATGTGGCTCTCTCCCATTTGCGTTTTGAAATGGAGGCCCTAAATGTACTGCTCAAACCTGATCGCGACGTTTCGGAGTTTCTTTTCCTTCCTCAGGCTAGTTTGAGCAACTGAATGGCTGGAATACTTCACATCAGCTCATTTATATAGACTTCTCAGTGGGCGTGGCTTCCTAACACTCTCTCTCTCTCTGTTTTCACACTTTCTCGATGTTTCGATTTTTCTCGATGTTTCCCAAAACTGAATATCGGCACTTTGTGGTGCGTCATAAACTTAGCGTTACATTTTCTATTGTCTTGTTGTGTACTTTTTGACATCAATTTATTAAATGCTCCGAGTTGGAGACTCATTTCCCCGACATCGATGGATCCGCCGGCGTTCCCGTCCGCAGCAGGCGAGGTGCAGAGCTGGAGGCACTGGCTGGGTTAGGGTGAGGAAAAATCCAGAGGTTGGACTGAGTCCATCCCCGGTTATGCACGGTCCATCGACATCAACTGCCCGCCACGCCCGCGGCGTCCGAGTCGGCCGAACGGATCCGAACGACATCGAGAAAGGCCAGCGTCAGCCCGCAACACAACCAAGTTGCTGTGAAAAAATTACCCACCAAGTTTTAGGTATGTGTGTAACGCTAATTCAGCGTTTGGGTAGGGTTCGGGGTCTTAGGGTCCCTGGTCTTAGGGCTCTAGGCACTTGGGTTAAGTTTTAGGTGTGAAAGGTCACCCGGGTTGGGTTTAGAGATGTGTTGAAGAGTGCGGTCGATTTTTGTAAATTAATAAAGTTTTGTCTTTGTGGACTTAATACATTTATTTTACTTTCCCATGAGATCAAATAATGTGGCTCTCTCCCATTTGCGTTTTGAAATGGAGGCCCTAAATGTACTGCTCAAACCTGATCGCGACGTTTCGGAGTTTCTTTTCCTTCCTCAGGCTAGTTTGAGCAACTGAATGGCTGGAATACTTCACATCAGCTCATTTATATAGACTTCTCAGTGGGCGTGGCTTCCTAACACTCTCTCTCTCTCTGTTTTCACACTTTCTCGATGTTTCGATTTTCTCGATGTTTCCCAAAACTGAATATCGGCACTTTGTGGTGCGTCATAAACTTAGCGTTACATTTTCTATTGTCTTGTTGTGTACTTTTTGACATCAATTTATTAAATGCTCCGAGTTGGAGACTCATTTCCCCGACATCGATGGATCCGCCGGCGTTCCCGTCCGCAGCAGGCGAGGTGCAGAGCTGGAGGCACTGGCTGGGTTAGGGTGAGGAAAAATCCAGAGGTTGGACTGAGTCCATCCCCGGTTATGCACGGTCCATCGACATCAACTGCCCGCCACGCCCGCGGCGTCCGAGTCGGCCGAACGGATCCGAACGACATCGAGAAAGGCCAGCGTCAGCCCGCAACACAACCAAGTTGCTGTGAAAAAATTACCCACCAAGTTTTAGGTATGTGTGTAACGCTAATTCAGCGTTTGGGTAGGGTTCGGGGTCTTAGGGTCCCTGGTCTTAGGGCTCTAGGCACTTGGGTTAAGTTTTAGGTGTGAAAGGTCACCCGGGTTGGGTTTAGAGATGTGTTGAAGAGTGCGGTCGATTTTTGTAAATTAATAAAGTTTTGTCTTTGTGGACTTAATACATTTATTTTACTTTCCCATGAGATCAAATAATGTGGCTCTCTCCCATTTGCGTTTTGAAATGGAGGCCCTAAATGTACTGCTCAAACCTGATCGCGACGTTTCGGAGTTTCTTTTCCTTCCTCAGGCTAGTTTGAGCAACTGAATGGCTGGAATACTTCACATCAGCTCATTTATATAGACTTCTCAGTGGGCGTGGCTTCCTAACACTCTCTCTCTCTCTGTTTTCACACTTTCTCGATGTTTCGATTTTTCTCGATGTTTCCCAAAACTGAATATCGGCACTTTGTGGTGCGTCATAAACTTAGCGTTACATTTTCTATTGTCTTGTTGTGTACTTTTTGACATCAATTTATTAAATGCTCCGAGTTGGAGACTCATTTCCCCGACATCGATGGATCCGCCGGCGTTCCCGTCCGCAGCAGGCGAGGTGCAGAGCTGGAGGCACTGGCTGGGTTAGGGTGAGGAAAAATCCAGAGGTTGGACTGAGTCCATCCCCGGTTATGCACGGTCCATCGACATCAACTGCCCGCCACGCCCGCGGCGTCCGAGTCGGCCGAACGGATCCGAACGACATCGAGAAAGGCCAGCGTCAGCCCGCAACACAACCAAGTTGCTGTGAAAAAATTACCCACCAAGTTTTAGGTATGTGTGTAACGCTAATTCAGCGTTTGGGTAGGGTTCGGGGTCTTAGGGTCCCTGGTCTTAGGGCTCTAGGCACTTGGGTTAAGTTTTAGGTGTGAAAGGTCACCCGGGTTGGGTTTAGAGATGTGTTGAAGAGTGCGGTCGATTTTTGTAAATTAATAAAGTTTTGTCTTTGTGGACTTAATACATTTATTTTACTTTCCCATGAGATCAAATAATGTGGCTCTCTCCCATTTGCGTTTTGAAATGGAGGCCCTAAATGTACTGCTCAAACCTGATCGCGACGTTTCGGAGTTTCTTTTCCTTCCTCAGGCTAGTTTGAGCAACTGAATGGCTGGAATACTTCACATCAGCTCATTTATATAGACTTCTCAGTGGGCGTGGCTTCCTAACACTCTCTCTCTCTCTGTTTTCACACTTTCTCGATGTTTCGATTTTTCTCGATGTTTCCCAAAACTGAATATCGGCACTTTGTGGTGCGTCATAAACTTAGCGTTACATTTTCTATTGTCTTGTTGTGTACTTTTTGACATCAATTTATTAAATGCTCCGAGTTGGAGACTCATTTCCCCGACATCGATGGATCCGCCGGCGTTCCCGTCCGCAGCAGGCGAGGTGCAGAGCTGGAGGCACTGGCTGGGTTAGGGTGAGGAAAAATCCAGAGGTTGGACTGAGTCCATCCCCGGTTATGCACGGTCCATCGACATCAACTGCCCGCCACGCCCGCGGCGTCCGAGTCGGCCGAACGGATCCGAACGACATCGAGAAAGGCCAGCGTCAGCCCGCAACACAACCAAGTTGCTGTGAAAAAATTACCCACCAAGTTTTAGGTATGTGTGTAACGCTAATTCAGCGTTTGGGTAGGGTTCGGGGTCTTAGGGTCCCTGGTCTTAGGGCTCTAGGCACTTGGGTTAAGTTTTAGGTGTGAAAGGTCACCCGGGTTGGGTTTAGAGATGTGTTGAAGAGTGCGGTCGATTTTTGTAAATTAATAAAGTTTTGTCTTTGTGGACTTAATACATTTATTTTACTTTCCCATGAGATCAAATAATGTGGCTCTCTCCCATTTGCGTTTTGAAATGGAGGCCCTAAATGTACTGCTCAAACCTGATCGCGACGTTTCGGAGTTTCTTTTCCTTCCTCAGGCTAGTTTGAGCAACTGAATGGCTGGAATACTTCACATCAGCTCATTTATATAGACTTCTCAGTGGGCGTGGCTTCCTAACACTCTCTCTCTCTCTGTTTTCACACTTTCTCGATGTTTCGATTTTTCTCGATGTTTCCCAAAACTGAATATCGGCACTTTGTGGTGCGTCATAAACTTAGCGTTACATTTTCTATTGTCTTGTTGTGTACTTTTTGACATCAATTTATTAAATGCTCCGAGTTGGAGACTCATTTCCCCGACATCGATGGATCCGCCGGCGTTCCCGTCCGCAGCAGGCGAGGTGCAGAGCTGGAGGCACTGGCTGGGTTAGGGTGAGGAAAAATCCAGAGGTTGGACTGAGTCCATCCCCGGTTATGCACGGTCCATCGACATCAACTGCCCGCCACGCCCGCGGCGTCCGAGTCGGCCGAACGGATCCGAACGACATCGAGAAAGGCCAGCGTCAGCCCGCAACACAACCAAGTTGCTGTGAAAAAATTACCCACCAAGTTTTAGGTATGTGTGTAACGCTAATTCAGCGTTTGGGTAGGGTTCGGGGTCTTAGGGTCCCTGGTCTTAGGGCTCTAGGCACTTGGGTTAAGTTTTAGGTGTGAAAGGTCACCCGGGTTGGGTTTAGAGATGTGTTGAAGAGTGCGGTCGATTTTTGTAAATTAATAAAGTTTTGTCTTTGTGGACTTAATACATTTATTTTACTTTCCCATGAGATCAAATAATGTGGCTCTCTCCCATTTGCGTTTTGAAATGGAGGCCCTAAATGTACTGCTCAAACCTGATCGCGACGTTTCGGAGTTTCTTTTCCTTCCTCAGGCTAGTTTGAGCAACTGAATGGCTGGAATACTTCACATCAGCTCATTTATATAGACTTCTCAGTGGGCGTGGCTTCCTAACACTCTCTCTCTCTCTGTTTTCACACTTTCTCGATGTTTCGATTTTTCTCGATGTTTCCCAAAACTGAATATCGGCACTTTGTGGTGCGTCATAAACTTAGCGTTACATTTTCTATTGTCTTGTTGTGTACTTTTTGACATCAATTTATTAAATGCTCCGAGTTGGAGACTCATTTCCCCGACATCGATGGATCCGCCGGCGTTCCCGTCCGCAGCAGGCGAGGTGCAGAGCTGGAGGCACTGGCTGGGTTAGGGTGAGGAAAAATCCAGAGGTTGGACTGAGTCCATCCCCGGTTATGCACGGTCCATCGACATCAACTGCCCGCCACGCCCGCGGCGTCCGAGTCGGCCGAACGGATCCGAACGACATCGAGAAAGGCCAGCGTCAGCCCGCAACACAACCAAGTTGCTGTGAAAAAATTACCCACCAAGTTTTAGGTATGTGTGTAACGCTAATTCAGCGTTTGGGTAGGGTTCGGGGTCTTAGGGTCCCTGGTCTTAGGGCTCTAGGCACTTGGGTTAAGTTTTAGGTGTGAAAGGTCACCCGGGTTGGGTTTAGAGATGTGTTGAAGAGTGCGGTCGATTTTTGTAAATTAATAAAGTTTTGTCTTTGTGGACTTAATACATTTATTTTACTTTCCCATGAGATCAAATAATGTGGCTCTCTCCCATTTGCGTTTTGAAATGGAGGCCCTAAATGTACTGCTCAAACCTGATCGCGACGTTTCGGAGTTTCTTTTCCTTCCTCAGGCTAGTTTGAGCAACTGAATGGCTGGAATACTTCACATCAGCTCATTTATATAGACTTCTCAGTGGGCGTGGCTTCCTAACACTCTCTCTCTCTCTGTTTTCACACTTTCTCGATGTTTCGATTTTTCTCGATGTTTCCCAAAACTGAATATCGGCACTTTGTGGTGCGTCATAAACTTAGCGTTACATTTTCTATTGTCTTGTTGTGTACTTTTTGACATCAATTTATTAAATGCTCCGAGTTGGAGACTCATTTCCCCGACATCGATGGATCCGCCGGCGTTCCCGTCCGCAGCAGGCGAGGTGCAGAGCTGGAGGCACTGGCTGGGTTAGGGTGAGGAAAAATCCAGAGGTTGGACTGAGTCCATCCCCGGTTATGCACGGTCCATCGACATCAACTGCCCGCCACGCCCGCGGCGTCCGAGTCGGCCGAACGGATCCGAACGACATCGAGAAAGGCCAGCGTCAGCCCGCAACACAACCAAGTTGCTGTGAAAAAATTACCCACCAAGTTTTAGGTATGTGTGTAACGCTAATTCAGCGTTTGGGTAGGGTTCGGGGTCTTAGGGTCCCTGGTCTTAGGGCTCTAGGCACTTGGGTTAAGTTTTAGGTGTGAAAGGTCACCCGGGTTGGGTTTAGAGATGTGTTGAAGAGTGCGGTCGATTTTTGTAAATTAATAAAGTTTTGTCTTTGTGGACTTAATACATTTATTTTACTTTCCCATGAGATCAAATAATGTGGCTCTCTCCCATTTGCGTTTTGAAATGGAGGCCCTAAATGTACTGCTCAAACCTGATCGCGACGTTTCGGAGTTTCTTTTCCTTCCTCAGGCTAGTTTGAGCAACTGAATGGCTGGAATACTTCACATCAGCTCATTTATATAGACTTCTCAGTGGGCGTGGCTTCCTAACACTCTCTCTCTCTCTGTTTTCACACTTTCTCGATGTTTCGATTTTTCTCGATGTTTCCCAAAACTGAATATCGGCACTTTGTGGTGCGTCATAAACTTAGCGTTACATTTTCTATTGTCTTGTTGTGTACTTTTTGACATCAATTTATTAAATGCTCCGAGTTGGAGACTCATTTCCCCGACATCGATGGATCCGCCGGCGTTCCCGTCCGCAGCAGGCGAGGTGCAGAGCTGGAGGCACTGGCTGGGTTAGGGTGAGGAAAAATCCAGAGGTTGGACTGAGTCCATCCCCGGTTATGCACGGTCCATCGACATCAACTGCCCGCCACGCCCGCGGCGTCCGAGTCGGCCGAACGGATCCGAACGACATCGAGAAAGGCCAGCGTCAGCCCGCAACACAACCAAGTTGCTGTGAAAAAATTACCCACCAAGTTTTAGGTATGTGTGTAACGCTAATTCAGCGTTTGGGTAGGGTTCGGGGTCTTAGGGTCCCTGGTCTTAGGGCTCTAGGCACTTGGGTTAAGTTTTAGGTGTGAAAGGTCACCCGGGTTGGGTTTAGAGATGTGTTGAAGAGTGCGGTCGATTTTTGTAAATTAATAAAGTTTTGTCTTTGTGGACTTAATACATTTATTTTACTTTCCCATGAGATCAAATAATGTGGCTCTCTCCCATTTGCGTTTTGAAATGGAGGCCCTAAATGTACTGCTCAAACCTGATCGCGACGTTTCGGAGTTTCTTTTCCTTCCTCAGGCTAGTTTGAGCAACTGAATGGCTGGAATACTTCACATCAGCTCATTTATATAGACTTCTCAGTGGGCGTGGCTTCCTAACACTCTCTCTCTCTCTGTTTTCACACTTTCTCGATGTTTCGATTTTTCTCGATGTTTCCCAAAACTGAATATCGGCACTTTGTGGTGCGTCATAAACTTAGCGTTACATTTTCTATTGTCTTGTTGTGTACTTTTTGACATCAATTTATTAAATGCTCCGAGTTGGAGACTCATTTCCCCGACATCGATGGATCCGCCGGCGTTCCCGTCCGCAGCAGGCGAGGTGCAGAGCTGGAGGCACTGGCTGGGTTAGGGTGAGGAAAAATCCAGAGGTTGGACTGAGTCCATCCCCGGTTATGCACGGTCCATCGACATCAACTGCCCGCCACGCCCGCGGCGTCCGAGTCGGCCGAACGGATCCGAACGACATCGAGAAAGGCCAGCGTCAGCCCGCAACACAACCAAGTTGCTGTGAAAAAATTACCCACCAAGTTTTAGGTATGTGTGTAACGCTAATTCAGCGTTTGGGTAGGGTTCGGGGTCTTAGGGTCCCTGGTCTTAGGGCTCTAGGCACTTGGGTTAAGTTTTAGGTGTGAAAGGTCACCCGGGTTGGGTTTAGAGATGTGTTGAAGAGTGCGGTCGATTTTTGTAAATTAATAAAGTTTTGTCTTTGTGGACTTAATACATTTATTTTACTTTCCCATGAGATCAAATAATGTGGCTCTCTCCCATTTGCGTTTTGAAATGGAGGCCCTAAATGTACTGCTCAAACCTGATCGCGACGTTTCGGAGTTTCTTTTCCTTCCTCAGGCTAGTTTGAGCAACTGAATGGCTGGAATACTTCACATCAGCTCATTTATATAGACTTCTCAGTGGGCGTGGCTTCCTAACACTCTCTCTCTCTCTGTTTTCACACTTTCTCGATGTTTCGATTTTTCTCGATGTTTCCCAAAACTGAATATCGGCACTTTGTGGTGCGTCATAAACTTAGCGTTACATTTTCTATTGTCTTGTTGTGTACTTTTTGACATCAATTTATTAAATGCTCCGAGTTGGAGACTCATTTCCCCGACATCGATGGATCCGCCGGCGTTCCCGTCCGCAGCAGGCGAGGTGCAGAGCTGGAGGCACTGGCTGGGTTAGGGTGAGGAAAAATCCAGAGGTTGGACTGAGTCCATCCCCGGTTATGCACGGTCCATCGACATCAACTGCCCGCCACGCCCGCGGCGTCCGAGTCGGCCGAACGGATCCGAACGACATCGAGAAAGGCCAGCGTCAGCCCGCAACACAACCAAGTTGCTGTGAAAAAATTACCCACCAAGTTTTAGGTATGTGTGTAACGCTAATTCAGCGTTTGGGTAGGGTTCGGGGTCTTAGGGTCCCTGGTCTTAGGGCTCTAGGCACTTGGGTTAAGTTTTAGGTGTGAAAGGTCACCCGGGTTGGGTTTAGAGATGTGTTGAAGAGTGCGGTCGATTTTTGTAAATTAATAAAGTTTTGTCTTTGTGGACTTAATACATTTATTTTACTTTCCCATGAGATCAAATAATGTGGCTCTCTCCCATTTGCGTTTTGAAATGGAGGCCCTAAATGTACTGCTCAAACCTGATCGCGACGTTTCGGAGTTTCTTTTCCTTCCTCAGGCTAGTTTGAGCAACTGAATGGCTGGAATACTTCACATCAGCTCATTTATATAGACTTCTCAGTGGGCGTGGCTTCCTAACACTCTCTCTCTCTCTGTTTTCACACTTTCTCGATGTTTCGATTTTTCTCGATGTTTCCCAAAACTGAATATCGGCACTTTGTGGTGCGTCATAAACTTAGCGTTACATTTTCTATTGTCTTGTTGTGTACTTTTTGACATCAATTTATTAAATGCTCCGAGTTGGAGACTCATTTCCCCGACATCGATGGATCCGCCGGCGTTCCCGTCCGCAGCAGGCGAGGTGCAGAGCTGGAGGCACTGGCTGGGTTAGGGTGAGGAAAAATCCAGAGGTTGGACTGAGTCCATCCCCGGTTATGCACGGTCCATCGACATCAACTGCCCGCCACGCCCGCGGCGTCCGAGTCGGCCGAACGGATCCGAACGACATCGAGAAAGGCCAGCGTCAGCCCGCAACACAACCAAGTTGCTGTGAAAAAATTACCCACCAAGTTTTAGGTATGTGTGTAACGCTAATTCAGCGTTTGGGTAGGGTTCGGGGTCTTAGGGTCCCTGGTCTTAGGGCTCTAGGCACTTGGGTTAAGTTTTAGGTGTGAAAGGTCACCCGGGTTGGGTTTAGAGATGTGTTGAAGAGTGCGGTCGATTTTTGTAAATTAATAAAGTTTTGTCTTTGTGGACTTAATACATTTATTTTACTTTCCCATGAGATCAAATAATGTGGCTCTCTCCCATTTGCGTTTTGAAATGGAGGCCCTAAATGTACTGCTCAAACCTGATCGCGACGTTTCGGAGTTTCTTTTCCTTCCTCAGGCTAGTTTGAGCAACTGAATGGCTGGAATACTTCACATCAGCTCATTTATATAGACTTCTCAGTGGGCGTGGCTTCCTAACACTCTCTCTCTCTCTGTTTTCACACTTTCTCGATGTTTCGATTTTTCTCGATGTTTCCCAAAACTGAATATCGGCACTTTGTGGTGCGTCATAAACTTAGCGTTACATTTTCTATTGTCTTGTTGTGTACTTTTTGACATCAATTTATTAAATGCTCCGAGTTGGAGACTCATTTCCCCGACATCGATGGATCCGCCGGCGTTCCCGTCCGCAGCAGGCGAGGTGCAGAGCTGGAGGCACTGGCTGGGTTAGGGTGAGGAAAAATCCAGAGGTTGGACTGAGTCCATCCCCGGTTATGCACGGTCCATCGACATCAACTGCCCGCCACGCCCGCGGCGTCCGAGTCGGCCGAACGGATCCGAACGACATCGAGAAAGGCCAGCGTCAGCCCGCAACACAACCAAGTTGCTGTGAAAAAATTACCCACCAAGTTTTAGGTATGTGTGTAACGCTAATTCAGCGTTTGGGTAGGGTTCGGGGTCTTAGGGTCCCTGGTCTTAGGGCTCTAGGCACTTGGGTTAAGTTTTAGGTGTGAAAGGTCACCCGGGTTGGGTTTAGAGATGTGTTGAAGAGTGCGGTCGATTTTTGTAAATTAATAAAGTTTTGTCTTTGTGGACTTAATACATTTATTTTACTTTCCCATGAGATCAAATAATGTGGCTCTCTCCCATTTGCGTTTTGAAATGGAGGCCCTAAATGTACTGCTCAAACCTGATCGCGACGTTTCGGAGTTTCTTTTCCTTCCTCAGGCTAGTTTGAGCAACTGAATGGCTGGAATACTTCACATCAGCTCATTTATATAGACTTCTCAGTGGGCGTGGCTTCCTAACACTCTCTCTCTCTCTGTTTTCACACTTTCTCGATGTTTCGATTTTTCTCGATGTTTCCCAAAACTGAATATCGGCACTTTGTGGTGCGTCATAAACTTAGCGTTACATTTTCTATTGTCTTGTTGTGTACTTTTTGACATCAATTTATTAAATGCTCCGAGTTGGAGACTCATTTCCCCGACATCGATGGATCCGCCGGCGTTCCCGTCCGCAGCAGGCGAGGTGCAGAGCTGGAGGCACTGGCTGGGTTAGGGTGAGGAAAAATCCAGAGGTTGGACTGAGTCCATCCCCGGTTATGCACGGTCCATCGACATCAACTGCCCGCCACGCCCGCGGCGTCCGAGTCGGCCGAACGGATCCGAACGACATCGAGAAAGGCCAGCGTCAGCCCGCAACACAACCAAGTTGCTGTGAAAAAATTACCCACCAAGTTTTAGGTATGTGTGTAACGCTAATTCAGCGTTTGGGTAGGGTTCGGGGTCTTAGGGTCCCTGGTCTTAGGGCTCTAGGCACTTGGGTTAAGTTTTAGGTGTGAAAGGTCACCCGGGTTGGGTTTAGAGATGTGTTGAAGAGTGCGGTCGATTTTTGTAAATTAATAAAGTTTTGTCTTTGTGGACTTAATACATTTATTTTACTTTCCCATGAGATCAAATAATGTGGCTCTCTCCCATTTGCGTTTTGAAATGGAGGCCCTAAATGTACTGCTCAAACCTGATCGCGACGTTTCGGAGTTTCTTTTCCTTCCTCAGGCTAGTTTGAGCAACTGAATGGCTGGAATACTTCACATCAGCTCATTTATATAGACTTCTCAGTGGGCGTGGCTTCCTAACACTCTCTCTCTCTCTGTTTTCACACTTTCTCGATGTTTCGATTTTTCTCGATGTTTCCCAAAACTGAATATCGGCACTTTGTGGTGCGTCATAAACTTAGCGTTACATTTTCTATTGTCTTGTTGTGTACTTTTTGACATCAATTTATTAAATGCTCCGAGTTGGAGACTCATTTCCCCGACATCGATGGATCCGCCGGCGTTCCCGTCCGCAGCAGGCGAGGTGCAGAGCTGGAGGCACTGGCTGGGTTAGGGTGAGGAAAAATCCAGAGGTTGGACTGAGTCCATCCCCGGTTATGCACGGTCCATCGACATCAACTGCCCGCCACGCCCGCGGCGTCCGAGTCGGCCGAACGGATCCGAACGACATCGAGAAAGGCCAGCGTCAGCCCGCAACACAACCAAGTTGCTGTGAAAAAATTACCCACCAAGTTTTAGGTATGTGTGTAACGCTAATTCAGCGTTTGGGTAGGGTTCGGGGTCTTAGGGTCCCTGGTCTTAGGGCTCTAGGCACTTGGGTTAAGTTTTAGGTGTGAAAGGTCACCCGGGTTGGGTTTAGAGATGTGTTGAAGAGTGCGGTCGATTTTTGTAAATTAATAAAGTTTTGTCTTTGTGGACTTAATACATTTATTTTACTTTCCCATGAGATCAAATAATGTGGCTCTCTCCCATTTGCGTTTTGAAATGGAGGCCCTAAATGTACTGCTCAAACCTGATCGCGACGTTTCGGAGTTTCTTTTCCTTCCTCAGGCTAGTTTGAGCAACTGAATGGCTGGAATACTTCACATCAGCTCATTTATATAGACTTCTCAGTGGGCGTGGCTTCCTAACACTCTCTCTCTCTCTGTTTTCACACTTTCTCGATGTTTCGATTTTTCTCGATGTTTCCCAAAACTGAATATCGGCACTTTGTGGTGCGTCATAAACTTAGCGTTACATTTTCTATTGTCTTGTTGTGTACTTTTTGACATCAATTTATTAAATGCTCCGAGTTGGAGACTCATTTCCCCGACATCGATGGATCCGCCGGCGTTCCCGTCCGCAGCAGGCGAGGTGCAGAGCTGGAGGCACTGGCTGGGTTAGGGTGAGGAAAAATCCAGAGGTTGGACTGAGTCCATCCCCGGTTATGCACGGTCCATCGACATCAACTGCCCGCCACGCCCGCGGCGTCCGAGTCGGCCGAACGGATCCGAACGACATCGAGAAAGGCCAGCGTCAGCCCGCAACACAACCAAGTTGCTGTGAAAAAATTACCCACCAAGTTTTAGGTATGTGTGTAACGCTAATTCAGCGTTTGGGTAGGGTTCGGGGTCTTAGGGTCCCTGGTCTTAGGGCTCTAGGCACTTGGGTTAAGTTTTAGGTGTGAAAGGTCACCCGGGTTGGGTTTAGAGATGTGTTGAAGAGTGCGGTCGATTTTTGTAAATTAATAAAGTTTTGTCTTTGTGGACTTAATACATTTATTTTACTTTCCCATGAGATCAAATAATGTGGCTCTCTCCCATTTGCGTTTTGAAATGGAGGCCCTAAATGTACTGCTCAAACCTGATCGCGACGTTTCGGAGTTTCTTTTCCTTCCTCAGGCTAGTTTGAGCAACTGAATGGCTGGAATACTTCACATCAGCTCATTTATATAGACTTCTCAGTGGGCGTGGCTTCCTAACACTCTCTCTCTCTCTGTTTTCACACTTTCTCGATGTTTCGATTTTTCTCGATGTTTCCCAAAACTGAATATCGGCACTTTGTGGTGCGTCATAAACTTAGCGTTACATTTTCTATTGTCTTGTTGTGTACTTTTTGACATCAATTTATTAAATGCTCCGAGTTGGAGACTCATTTCCCCGACATCGATGGATCCGCCGGCGTTCCCGTCCGCAGCAGGCGAGGTGCAGAGCTGGAGGCACTGGCTGGGTTAGGGTGAGGAAAAATCCAGAGGTTGGACTGAGTCCATCCCCGGTTATGCACGGTCCATCGACATCAACTGCCCGCCACGCCCGCGGCGTCCGAGTCGGCCGAACGGATCCGAACGACATCGAGAAAGGCCAGCGTCAGCCCGCAACACAACCAAGTTGCTGTGAAAAAATTACCCACCAAGTTTTAGGTATGTGTGTAACGCTAATTCAGCGTTTGGGTAGGGTTCGGGGTCTTAGGGTCCCTGGTCTTAGGGCTCTAGGCACTTGGGTTAAGTTTTAGGTGTGAAAGGTCACCCGGGTTGGGTTTAGAGATGTGTTGAAGAGTGCGGTCGATTTTTGTAAATTAATAAAGTTTTGTCTTTGTGGACTTAATACATTTATTTTACTTTCCCATGAGATCAAATAATGTGGCTCTCTCCCATTTGCGTTTTGAAATGGAGGCCCTAAATGTACTGCTCAAACCTGATCGCGACGTTTCGGAGTTTCTTTTCCTTCCTCAGGCTAGTTTGAGCAACTGAATGGCTGGAATACTTCACATCAGCTCATTTATATAGACTTCTCAGTGGGCGTGGCTTCCTAACACTCTCTCTCTCTCTGTTTTCACACTTTCTCGATGTTTCGATTTTTCTCGATGTTTCCCAAAACTGAATATCGGCACTTTGTGGTGCGTCATAAACTTAGCGTTACATTTTCTATTGTCTTGTTGTGTACTTTTTGACATCAATTTATTAAATGCTCCGAGTTGGAGACTCATTTCCCCGACATCGATGGATCCGCCGGCGTTCCCGTCCGCAGCAGGCGAGGTGCAGAGCTGGAGGCACTGGCTGGGTTAGGGTGAGGAAAAATCCAGAGGTTGGACTGAGTCCATCCCCGGTTATGCACGGTCCATCGACATCAACTGCCCGCCACGCCCGCGGCGTCCGAGTCGGCCGAACGGATCCGAACGACATCGAGAAAGGCCAGCGTCAGCCCGCAACACAACCAAGTTGCTGTGAAAAAATTACCCACCAAGTTTTAGGTATGTGTGTAACGCTAATTCAGCGTTTGGGTAGGGTTCGGGGTCTTAGGGTCCCTGGTCTTAGGGCTCTAGGCACTTGGGTTAAGTTTTAGGTGTGAAAGGTCACCCGGGTTGGGTTTAGAGATGTGTTGAAGAGTGCGGTCGATTTTTGTAAATTAATAAAGTTTTGTCTTTGTGGACTTAATACATTTATTTTACTTTCCCATGAGATCAAATAATGTGGCTCTCTCCCATTTGCGTTTTGAAATGGGTTAGGGTTAGGGTTAGGGTTAGGGTTAGGGTTAGGGTTAGGGTTAGGGTTAGGGTTAGGGTTAGGGTTAGGGTTAGGGTTAGGGTTAGGGTTAGGGTTAGGGTTAGGGTTAGGGTTAGGGTTAGGGTTAGGGTTAGGGTTAGGGTTAGGGTTAGGGTTAGGGTTAGGGTTAGGGTTAGGGTTAGGGTTAGGGTTAGGGTTAGGGTTAGGGTTAGGGTTAGGGTTAGGGTTAGGGTTAGGGTTAGGGTTAGGGTTAGGGTTAGGGTTAGGGTTAGGGTTAGGGTTAGGGTTAGGGTTAGGGTTAGGGTTAGGGTTAGGGTTAGGGTTAGGGTTAGGGTTAGGGTTAGGGTTAGGGTTAGGGTTAGGGTTAGGGTTAGGGTTAGGTTAGGGTTAGGGTTAGGGTTAGGGTTAGGGTTAGGGTTAGGGTTAGGGTTAGGGTTAGGGTTAGGGTTAGGGTTAGGGTTAGGGTTAGGGTTAGGGTTAGGGTTAGGGTTAGGGTTAGGGTTAGGGTTAGGGTTAGGGTTAGGGTTAGGGTTAGGGTTAGGGTTAGGGTTAGGGTTAGGGTTAGGGTTAGGGTTAGGGTTAGGGTTAGGGTTAGGGTTAGGGTTAGGGTTAGGGTTAGGGTTAGGGTTAGGGTTAGGGTTAGGGTTAGGGTTAGGGTTAGGGTTAGGGTTAGGGTTAGGGTTAGGGTTAGGGTTAGGGTTAGGGTTAGGGTTAGGGTTAGGGTTAGGGTTAGGGTTAGGGTTAGGGTTAGGGTTAGGGTTAGGGTTAGGGTTAGGGTTAGGGTTAGGGTTAGGGTTAGGGTTAGGGTTAGGGTTAGGGTTAGGGTTAGGGTTAGGGTTAGGGTTAGGGTTAGGGTTAGGGTTAGGGTTAGGGTTAGGGTTAGGGTTAGGGTTAGGGTTAGGGTTAGGGTTAGGGTTAGGGTTAGGGTTAGGGTTAGGGTTAGGGTTAGGGTTAGGGTTAGGGTTAGGGTTAGGGTTAGGGTTAGGGTTAGGGTTAGGGTTAGGGTTAGGGTTAGGGTTAGGGTTAGGGTTAGGGTTAGGGTTAGGGTTAGGGTTAGGGTTAGGGTTAGGGTTAGGGTTAGGGTTAGGGTTAGGGTTAGGGTTAGGGTTAGGGTTAGGGTTAGGGTTAGGGTTAGGGTTAGGGTTAGGGTTAGGGTTAGGGTTAGGGTTAGGGTTAGGGTTAGGGTTAGGGTTAGGGTTAGGGTTAGGGTTAGGGTTAGGGTTAGGGTTAGGGTTAGGGTTAGGGTTAGGGTTAGGGTTAGGGTTAGGGTTAGGGTTAGGGTTAGGGTTAGGGTTAGGGTTAGGGTTAGGGTTAGGGTTAGGGTTAGGGTTAGGGTTAGGGTTAGGGTTAGGGTTAGGGTTAGGGTTAGGGTTAGGGTTAGGGTTAGGGTTAGGGTTAGGGTTAGGGTTAGGGTTAGGGTTAGGGTTAGGGTTAGGGTTAGGGTTAGGGTTAGGGTTAGGGTTAGGGTTAGGGTTAGGGTTAGGGTTAGGGTTAGGGTTAGGGTTAGGGTTAGGGTTAGGGTTAGGGTTAGGGTTAGGGTTAGGGTTAGGGTTAGGGTTAGGGTTAGGGTTAGGGTTAGGGTTAGGGTTAGGGTTAGGGTTAGGGTTAGGGTTAGGGTTAGGGTTAGGGTTAGGGTTAGGGTTAGGGTTAGGGTTAGGGTTAGGGTTAGGGTTAGGGTTAGGGTTAGGGTTAGGGTTAGGGTTAGGGTTAGGGTTAGGGTTAGGGTTAGGGTTAGGGTTAGGGTTAGGGTTAGGGTTAGGGTTAGGGTTAGGGTTAGGGTTAGGGTTAGGGTTAGGGTTAGGGTTAGGGTTAGGGTTAGGGTTAGGGTTAGGGTTAGGGTTAGGGTTAGGGTTAGGGTTAGGGTTAGGGTTAGGGTTAGGGTTAGGGTTAGGGTTAGGGTTAGGGTTAGGGTTAGGGTTAGGGTTAGGGTTAGGGTTAGGGTTAGGGTTAGGGTTAGGGTTAGGGTTAGGGTTAGGGTTAGGGTTAGGGTTAGGGTTAGGGTTAGGGTTAGGGTTAGGGTTAGGGTTAGGGTTAGGGTTAGGGTTAGGGTTAGGGTTAGGGTTAGGGTTAGGGTTAGGGTTAGGGTTAGGGTTAGGGTTAGGGTTAGGGTTAGGGTTAGGGTTAGGGTTAGGGTTAGGGTTAGGGTTAGGGTTAGGGTTAGGGTTAGGGTTAGGGTTAGGGTTAGGGTTAGGGTTAGGGTTAGGGTTAGGGTTAGGGTTAGGGTTAGGGTTAGGGTTAGGGTTAGGGTTAGGGTTAGGGTTAGGGTTAGGGTTAGGGTTAGGGTTAGGGTTAGGGTTAGGGTTAGGGTTAGGGTTAGGGTTAGGGTTAGGGTTAGGGTTAGGGTTAGGGTTAGGGTTAGGGTTAGGGTTAGGGTTAGGGTTAGGGTTAGGGTTAGGGTTAGGGTTAGGGTTAGGGTTAGGGTTAGGGTTAGGGTTAGGGTTAGGGTTAGGGTTAGGGTTAGGGTTAGGGTTAGGGTTAGGGTTAGGGTTAGGGTTAGGGTTAGGGTTAGGGTTAGGGTTAGGGTTAGGGTTAGGGTTAGGGTTAGGGTTAGGGTTAGGGTTAGGGTTAGGGTTAGGGTTAGGGTTAGGGTTAGGGTTAGGGTTAGGGTTAGGGTTAGGGTTAGGGTTAGGGTTAGGGTTAGGGTTAGGGTTAGGGTTAGGGTTAGGGTTAGGGTTAGGGTTAGGGTTAGGGTTAGGGTTAGGGTTAGGGTTAGGGTTAGGGTTAGGGTTAGGGTTAGGGTTAGGGTTAGGGTTAGGGTTAGGGTTAGGGTTAGGGTTAGGGTTAGGGTTAGGGTTAGGGTTAGGGTTAGGGTTAGGGTTAGGGTTAGGGTTAGGGTTAGGGTTAGGGTTAGGGTTAGGGTTAGGGTTAGGGTTAGGGTTAGGGTTAGGGTTAGGGTTAGGGTTAGGGTTAGGGTTAGGGTTAGGGTTAGGGTTAGGGTTAGGGTTAGGGTTAGGGTTAGGGTTAGGGTTAGGGTTAGGGTTAGGGTTAGGGTTAGGGTTAGGGTTAGGGTTAGGGTTAGGGTTAGGGTTAGGGTTAGGGTTAGGGTTAGGGTTAGGGTTAGGGTTAGGGTTAGGGTTAGGGTTAGGGTTAGGGTTAGGGTTAGGGTTAGGGTTAGGGTTAGGGTTAGGGTTAGGGTTAGGGTTAGGGTTAGGGTTAGGGTTAGGGTTAGGGTTAGGGTTAGGGTTAGGGTTAGGGTTAGGGTTAGGGTTAGGGTTAGGGTTAGGGTTAGGGTTAGGGTTAGGGTTAGGGTTAGGGTTAGGGTTAGGGTTAGGGTTAGGGTTAGGGTTAGGGTTAGGGTTAGGGTTAGGGTTAGGGTTAGGGTTAGGGTTAGGGTTAGGGTTAGGGTTAGGTTAGGGTTAGGGTTAGGGTTAGGGTTAGGGTTAGGGTTAGGGTTAGGGTTAGGGTTAGGGTTAGGGTTAGGGTTAGGGTTAGGGTTAGGGTTAGGGTTAGGGTTAGGGTTAGGGTTAGGGTTAGGGTTAGGGTTAGGGTTAGGGTTAGGGTTAGGGTTAGGGTTAGGGTTAGGGTTAGGGTTAGGGTTAGGGTTAGGGTTAGGGTTAGGGTTAGGGTTAGGGTTAGGGTTAGGGTTAGGGTTAGGGTTAGGGTTAGGGTTAGGGTTAGGGTTAGGGTTAGGGTTAGGGTTAGGGTTAGGGTTAGGGTTAGGGTTAGGGTTAGGGTTAGGGTTAGGGTTAGGGTTAGGGTTAGGGTTAGGGTTAGGGTTAGGGTTAGGGTTAGGGTTAGGGTTAGGGTTAGGGTTAGGGTTAGGGTTAGGGTTAGGGTTAGGGTTAGGGTTAGGGTTAGGGTTAGGGTTAGGGTTAGGGTTAGGGTTAGGGTTAGGGTTAGGGTTAGGGTTAGGGTTAGGGTTAGGGTTAGGGTTAGGGTTAGGGTTAGGGTTAGGGTTAGGGTTAGGGTTAGGGTTAGGGTTAGGGTTAGGGTTAGGGTTAGGGTTAGGGTTAGGGTTAGGGTTAGGGTTAGGGTTAGGGTTAGGGTTAGGGTTAGGGTTAGGGTTAGGGTTAGGGTTAGGGTTAGGGTTAGGGTTAGGGTTAGGGTTAGGGTTAGGGTTAGGGTTAGGGTTAGGGTTAGGGTTAGGGTTAGGGTTAGGGTTAGGGTTAGGGTTAGGGTTAGGGTTAGGGTTAGGGTTAGGGTTAGGGTTAGGGTTAGGGTTAGGGTTAGGGTTAGGGTTAGGGTTAGGGTTAGGGTTAGGGTTAGGGTTAGGGTTAGGGTTAGGGTTAGGGTTAGGGTTAGGGTTAGGGTTAGGGTTAGGGTTAGGGTTAGGGTTAGGGTTAGGGTTAGGGTTAGGGTTAGGGTTAGGGTTAGGGTTAGGGTTAGGGTTAGGGTTAGGGTTAGGGTTAGGGTTAGGGTTAGGGTTAGGGTTAGGGTTAGGGTTAGGGTTAGGGTTAGGGTTAGGGTTAGGGTTAGGGTTAGGGTTAGGGTTAGGGTTAGGGTTAGGGTTAGGGTTAGGGTTAGGGTTAGGGTTAGGGTTAGGGTTAGGGTTAGGGTTAGGGTTAGGGTTAGGGTTAGGGTTAGGGTTAGGGTTAGGGTTAGGGTTAGGGTTAGGGTTAGGGTTAGGGTTAGGGTTAGGGTTAGGGTTAGGGTTAGGGTTAGGGTTAGGGTTAGGGTTAGGGTTAGGGTTAGGGTTAGGGTTAGGGTTAGGGTTAGGGTTAGGGTTAGGGTTAGGGTTAGGGTTAGGGTTAGGGTTAGGGTTAGGGTTAGGGTTAGGGTTAGGGTTAGGGTTAGGGTTAGGGTTAGGGTTAGGGTTAGGGTTAGGGTTAGGGTTAGGGTTAGGGTTAGGGTTAGGGTTAGGGTTAGGGTTAGGGTTAGGGTTAGGGTTAGGGTTAGGGTTAGGGTTAGGGTTAGGGTTAGGGTTAGGGTTAGGGTTAGGGTTAGGGTTAGGGTTAGGGTTAGGGTTAGGGTTAGGGTTAGGGTTAGGGTTAGGGTTAGGGTTAGGGTTAGGGTTAGGGTTAGGGTTAGGGTTAGGGTTAGGGTTAGGGTTAGGGTTAGGGTTAGGGTTAGGGTTAGGGTTAGGGTTAGGGTTAGGGTTAGGGTTAGGGTTAGGGTTAGGGTTAGGGTTAGGGTTAGGGTTAGGGTTAGGGTTAGGGTTAGGGTTAGGGTTAGGGTTAGGGTTAGGGTTAGGGTTAGGGTTAGGGTTAGGGTTAGGGTTAGGGTTAGGGTTAGGGTTAGGGTTAGGGTTAGGGTTAGGGTTAGGGTTAGGGTTAGGGTTAGGGTTAGGGTTAGGGTTAGGGTTAGGGTTAGGGTTAGGGTTAGGGTTAGGGTTAGGGTTAGGGTTAGGGTTAGGGTTAGGGTTAGGGTTAGGGTTAGGGTTAGGGTTAGGGTTAGGGTTAGGGTTAGGGTTAGGGTTAGGGTTAGGGTTAGGGTTAGGGTTAGGGTTAGGGTTAGGGTTAGGGTTAGGGTTAGGGTTAGGGTTAGGGTTAGGGTTAGGGTTAGGGTTAGGGTTAGGGTTAGGGTTAGGGTTAGGGTTAGGGTTAGGGTTAGGGTTAGGGTTAGGGTTAGGGTTAGGGTTAGGGTTAGGGTTAGGGTTAGGGTTAGGGTTAGGGTTAGGGTTAGGGTTAGGGTTAGGGTTAGGGTTAGGGTTAGGGTTAGGGTTAGGGTTAGGGTTAGGGTTAGGGTTAGGGTTAGGGTTAGGGTTAGGGTTAGGGTTAGGGTTAGGGTTAGGGTTAGGGTTAGGGTTAGGGTTAGGGTTAGGGTTAGGGTTAGGGTTAGGGTTAGGGTTAGGGTTAGGGTTAGGGTTAGGGTTAGGGTTAGGGTTAGGGTTAGGGTTAGGGTTAGGGTTAGGGTTAGGGTTAGGGTTAGGGTTAGGGTTAGGGTTAGGGTTAGGGTTAGGGTTAGGGTTAGGGTTAGGGTTAGGGTTAGGGTTAGGGTTAGGGTTAGGGTTAGGGTTAGGGTTAGGGTTAGGGTTAGGGTTAGGGTTAGGGTTAGGGTTAGGGTTAGGGTTAGGGTTAGGGTTAGGGTTAGGGTTAGGGTTAGGGTTAGGGTTAGGGTTAGGGTTAGGGTTAGGGTTAGGGTTAGGGTTAGGGTTAGGGTTAGGGTTAGGGTTAGGGTTAGGGTTAGGGTTAGGGTTAGGGTTAGGGTTAGGGTTAGGGTTAGGGTTAGGGTTAGGGTTAGGGTTAGGGTTAGGGTTAGGGTTAGGGTTAGGGTTAGGGTTAGGGTTAGGGTTAGGGTTAGGGTTAGGGTTAGGGTTAGGGTTAGGGTTAGGGTTAGGGTTAGGGTTAGGGTTAGGGTTAGGGTTAGGGTTAGGGTTAGGGTTAGGGTTAGGGTTAGGGTTAGGGTTAGGGTTAGGGTTAGGGTTAGGGTTAGGGTTAGGGTTAGGGTTAGGGTTAGGGTTAGGGTTAGGGTTAGGGTTAGGGTTAGGGTTAGGGTTAGGGTTAGGGTTAGGGTTAGGGTTAGGGTTAGGGTTAGGGTTAGGGTTAGGGTTAGGGTTAGGGTTAGGGTTAGGGTTAGGGTTAGGGTTAGGGTTAGGGTTAGGGTTAGGGTTAGGGTTAGGGTTAGGGTTAGGGTTAGGGTTAGGGTTAGGGTTAGGGTTAGGGTTAGGGTTAGGGTTAGGGTTAGGGTTAGGGTTAGGGTTAGGGTTAGGGTTAGGGTTAGGGTTAGGGTTAGGGTTAGGGTTAGGGTTAGGGTTAGGGTTAGGGTTAGGGTTAGGGTTAGGGTTAGGGTTAGGGTTAGGGTTAGGGTTAGGGTTAGGGTTAGGGTTAGGGTTAGGGTTAGGGTTAGGGTTAGGGTTAGGGTTAGGGTTAGGGTTAGGGTTAGGGTTAGGGTTAGGGTTAGGGTTAGGGTTAGGGTTAGGGTTAGGGTTAGGGTTAGGGTTAGGGTTAGGGTTAGGGTTAGGGTTAGGGTTAGGGTTAGGGTTAGGGTTAGGGTTAGGGTTAGGGTTAGGGTTAGGGTTAGGGTTAGGGTTAGGGTTAGGGTTAGGGTTAGGGTTAGGGTTAGGGTTAGGGTTAGGGTTAGGGTTAGGGTTAGGGTTAGGGTTAGGGTTAGGGTTAGGGTTAGGGTTAGGGTTAGGGTTAGGGTTAGGGTTAGGGTTAGGGTTAGGGTTAGGGTTAGGGTTAGGGTTAGGGTTAGGGTTAGGGTTAGGGTTAGGGTTAGGGTTAGGGTTAGGGTTAGGGTTAGGGTTAGGGTTAGGGTTAGGGTTAGGGTTAGGGTTAGGGTTAGGGTTAGGGTTAGGGTTAGGGTTAGGGTTAGGGTTAGGGTTAGGGTTAGGGTTAGGGTTAGGGTTAGGGTTAGGGTTAGGGTTAGGGTTAGGGTTAGGGTTAGGGTTAGGGTTAGGGTTAGGGTTAGGGTTAGGGTTAGGGTTAGGGTTAGGGTTAGGGTTAGGGTTAGGGTTAGGGTTAGGGTTAGGGTTAGGGTTAGGGTTAGGGTTAGGGTTAGGGTTAGGGTTAGGGTTAGGGTTAGGGTTAGGGTTAGGGTTAGGGTTAGGGTTAGGGTTAGGGTTAGGGTTAGGGTTAGGGTTAGGGTTAGGGTTAGGGTTAGGGTTAGGGTTAGGGTTAGGGTTAGGGTTAGGGTTAGGGTTAGGGTTAGGGTTAGGGTTAGGGTTAGGGTTAGGGTTAGGGTTAGGGTTAGGGTTAGGGTTAGGGTTAGGTTAGGGTTAGGGTTAGGGTTAGGGTTAGGGTTAGGGTTAGGGTTAGGGTTAGGGTTAGGGTTAGGGTTAGGGTTAGGGTTAGGGTTAGGGTTAGGGTTAGGGTTAGGGTTAGGGTTAGGGTTAGGGTTAGGGTTAGGGTTAGGGTTAGGGTTAGGGTTAGGGTTAGGGTTAGGGTTAGGGTTAGGGTTAGGGTTAGGGTTAGGGTTAGGGTTAGGGTTAGGGTTAGGGTTAGGGTTAGGGTTAGGGTTAGGGTTAGGGTTAGGGTTAGGGTTAGGGTTAGGGTTAGGGTTAGGGTTAGGGTTAGGGTTAGGGTTAGGGTTAGGGTTAGGGTTAGGGTTAGGGTTAGGGTTAGGGTTAGGGTTAGGGTTAGGGTTAGGGTTAGGGTTAGGGTTAGGGTTAGGGTTAGGGTTAGGGTTAGGGTTAGGGTTAGGGTTAGGGTTAGGGTTAG